>NC_088352.1:16125000-16425833 GCF_036884655.1 Musa acuminata AAA Group | reverse complement strand
GGTTGTTGTTTGAGAAGGCCTCCAACTTTCATCGTTTGTGGGTTTGAGTAGCCGGCTAGTGTGTGTACTGTAATGTCGGTCGGCTGTGGCTCTTCTTCCATATCTTCTTCTTCATGTTCAAGGCTCTCTTCTAGATGTTCAATGACCTCTTCTTCTAATGGTTCAATCATAAGAAGTCTACCTTTTTTACAGCGATGCTCGCGGCTCCACGGCTCGTCGCAATGCCAACATAACCCCTTCGCAGATCGCTCTCGAAGTTCTTCTCTTGTTAAACTTTTCGGTGTAGGGACTCGGTTGATAGTAGGGGGGGCTAAGGGCTTTAGTATTGTAGGTCGTCGAGTGATCCTAGTCCTCCGGACTTCATGGTTCAATCGCTCCTCTTGAATTCATGCGAAAGAGATGGCTGTCATATGCATGTATGGTTGTCACGCCTTAACTTCTCCCCGGATCTCCGACTTTAAGCCCTCAATAAAGGTCCCCAATAACTATTTTTCAGACCAATAACGAGTTTGATTAGATAACCTTTCAAACCTGGTTTGGTACTCCTGAATGGTGGAGGTTTGTCAGAACTTTGCTAGTTGTCCATCAATGTTCTCGTAATAAGTTAGTCCGAAGCGGATCAGTAGTCCTTCTTTGAATTGTCACCATGAAAGGACTCCATAAGTGTGTTCAAACTAGTCAAACCATTGTATGGCATCCCCTTCAAGATATATAGCTGCAATTTCCACCATGGATGCATCCGCATTTTTATGGTACTGAAAATATCGCTCCGCGCGCGAGATCCAACCAATTGGGTCTCCTTCTTCCCATCTAGGGAAGTCCATTTTCATGCGCGAATAGTTGGGGTCGGTAATAGAGCCTCCCCTCTCTTGGAAGTCATCTCTTTGGGCATGATGTGATTGTTTAGAGCTCTCTCCTTGATGTGATTTCTTCGGGCTTAGTGGTCGGCCCAAACTGAATTCGATAAGGAGAGTATGAATCTTATCCCTCATTCGTGCCTCAAAGGCTTCAAATATAGCATTGATTGCCTCCTCAGATGCCATAGTATAAGACTCCAAATCTGTGAAGTTAATATCTCTCTTTTGTTGACGGTTTAAAGGCATGTATAGGTTTGATAGAAATTAGTGATAGTTTACTGCAGAATTGTGTTGTCTTGTAAGAGCAGAATTATCGTCGAAGAAACAACGGTTTCTCGACGAAATCTCCACCAAAAATTCGAGAGATGTAAGGAGGGAATTGATAGTAATATCTTAGTTTATATGACATAGAAAATATAGTATCAAGATCAAACAAACAGTGTTATGCGGCTGAAATTCTACAATGTATCTTTCGTTGTAGAGAAGAAAACTTTGTGACGAAAAGTTTATGCAGCAATATAGGAACAATTTTTTTTTTTTGATTTTCGGATAGGGATAACTAAATTGCAGTAGCAATAAGGTAGGAAACCAGAACCTGTTGCAATTCACAGGATGATATGCGATGGTGGAGATGATGGCGAAATTTGGCGACGATCTTTTAAACAATTATGGGAATTTCTTTGGATAGTTGTGGAGGGTTGATGGATGGCAGTGGAAGGGCAGCGAGATGCCAAGAATGCTGCTTAAGAAAAGAGAAGGAATACATGGCTATTTATAGGGCTTCTAAACCCTAACTCCTAATAGGACTCCTACTTAAGACTCTTACTTCTAACCAACTCCTAATATGACTCTTACTTAAGACTCTTACTTCTAACCAACTCCTAATAGGACTCCTACTTAAGACTCTTACTTCTAACCAACTCCTAATAGGACTCCTACTCAAGACTCCTATTCCCTTACAACTCCTAATTCTTTTCTAAGAAAAAACCTCCTACATGAATGTCCCTCTCAATTAGGACTCTCCTAGCTAGAGTCCTAACAACAACCTACTTCTTACCCATCGGCATGATCATTATATAACGATTCTTTCAGGCAAACCTCCGGCAAATACTCGGCCATATCAATATCTATATCTCTAGAAGGATGAAATAGAAAGGATTGTAAAACAGATGCTCGAAACAGGAGTTATTCGGCCAAGTTGCAACCTCTACCATTCACCGGTGCTACTTGTACGCAAGAAGGATGGAACATGGCGAATATGCTTTGATAAGAAGTTCAGGGTTATCAGAAGATTGCTATATACGAGACTGCTGATTTAGCAGAGCTTATTGAGACATGGTCTATGGCAATTGTTGGCTATGTGGTAGGTCTTAAAACATCTTATTTCCCACTATCCTCATTTATCAAAACTCGATGGGGAATATCGTCATTTGATCTTCATATGCTGGAGAACGGATTCTTTGTTTGCACTCTAACCTCTGAATAAGATTTGCAACGGGTCCTTGAAGGATTCTGGACTATTCGCGACCATCCAATGATTCTACGATGCTGGTCTCCTGATGTCCGTTTCGAGTTAGATAGCCTACAATATATTTCATTATGGGTATCCTTTCAAGGTCTTCCTCTACATCTTTGGAGTCGACGTTTTATTGCAAAGTTATGCAGCACTCTGGGACAGCCACTCTACATCGACAAAGCAACAGCAGCTCAGACGAGATTAGCATTTGCATGAGCATGTGTATTGGTTTCTTCCGATGATCTTGACGGGAACACTCGGAAGGTACATGTCTCATATTCCAGGAAGCCACAACGATGTCAGCATTACTTATCTTTTGGTCATGCAAATGGAGCTTGTCAGCAAACTCCAAAACCGATCACAAAGGTCTATCGACCACGTCAAGCGCCTCAGCAACAAAGCGAGTCTTGACTATTGAGCATTCTGACTCGCAAGGACAGCACCACGGACAGAAGGACAAATCCAAAACTTTACCTCTTCCTATAATGTCTGAGCCTTCCCCAACAAAACATTCCCATGGTACTAGTGGATAGGAGAAGCATAAGTCAGGAACTTCATCTCTTCCAATATCTTCGGATCCATCCATAGTAGCTCGACGAACTCAGGCCCAAACAAATCTCGCCAGCAAGGATATTCTTCCTCAACAAACTGAAGCCGCAACAAACATCGCCAACAAGGATATTCTATCTCAACAAGCTCATGCCCCAACAAACCTCTCTAGCCAGGCTGCTCCAACAAGTACTAACCAGGATATTGTGCTGCAACAATCTTATCATGCTATTTGATGGATGTGGAAGGAAAGATGTAGCAGAATCTTTGAGTGTCAAAACACAAACAATGCTCAGCTCTTGACAGAGATTATAAGAGACTCAAGATCATGTATGAAGAACGATCTCAAAATGGAGCACCTTACACAGAGAGAAAAAGATATTTTTATCAAATTCAATTTTGCTATTAGCTAAAGATCTTGGGCATGATGTCAAAAGCTATACCCACAGGAAATCTTGGCATATCTAGACTTTAAATTTTATTTGTTGGCCATAGTTAAGAGTTATAGTCTACAGCATGTGTAGTCATAACTACCGCATGAGTACTCTATGAGTTACCTAGCTTCGTCTATAACTTGTATGGACAAAGCTATTTATAGAAATTTTACACAAAATCAATTTACCTTTATTTATCAAAAAAATAATAAAGATAACATGCTGGAATGTTCGCGGACTTAATAAGACTGAGTGTCGGGAGCTCAACAGATTGATCAAGTCTACCACATGTGATATTGTTATTCTAGTGGAAATGAAAATTAAACAATCACAGATTCAAGCTCAAAAGAATTTAATATGGCCGGACGCATAACTATTTACCAATGACTCAAATGAAACTTTTGGTAGAATATGGGTCTTATGGCATCCTAACTCTATTAATGCTTGGTTTTTTTCTGCTACTGATCAATTCATCCGTCTTAAGGTAGAGGACAAAAAAGAATGGTTGTCAATTCAATTTCACTGGTATATATGCTTCAAATAGTATGCAAGAAAGAAATACACTATGGTCTGATTTAACTAACATTGCAGATGGTTGTCTTAATGTACCTTGGATTATTCTTGGTGACTTTAATACTGTTCGGTACACAAATAAAAAATTATGGGGTAGATAGCTTTCAGAAAGTCAGCTTCAGAGTTTTAACGATTACATAGATACTACTGCATTGACTAATATGAAATCAGTGGGTAATTGGCTCTCCTGGAGTAATCAAGGTGCTGCTAATAGATAAATAATGGCTCGACTCGATAGATGTCTGATTAATCAAGAATGGTTAAAAGTTTACCCTGATTCACTTCTTGAGTATGATGCTCCATTGTTTTCTGATCATTCTTTAATGTACATACACGTAGATAAAGCAACACCAAAAGGCAAGAAACCGTTTAGATTCTTCAACCTGTGGAGTACTCATCCTCAGTTCCTTGATGTTATCATATCAGCTTGGAACATTAATGTGCATGGATCCCCCCCTTACATCTTATGTCAAAAACTCAAAGCCTGCAAAGCAGCACTTAAGGAGTGGAATACAAATACCTTTGGCAATGTTACCACCCGAGTTCAATTTTGCAGAAAGGAACAAATAGCAATGCAACATGAGCTCCAACTTCAGCCCCAAGTTGAGAATATTATCGAAAAAGAGACAGAAGCTAGAAATATCTTTATACAAGCCTTAAAGCAGGAGGAAAGTTTTGCAAAATAGAAGTCTTGACAGCATTGGCTTACTTTAGGGGATTCCAATACTAAGTTTTTTTATGCTTCCATTGCTACTCGAAGAGCCGTTAACCGCATCAGGAAATGCAGAGACAAAGATAACAATCTTATTGAGAATTTAGATGAGGTTAAAGCATACATTGAGCAATTTTTTTATTCTTTACTCAACCAAGCGGGGCAACCTAATAATATTCATGTCGAGCCAACTAGAAAGCTTGATTCGAGTGCCATTTCTATCCTCAATGCCCCAATTACATATGACAAAATAGTAAGAGTTGTCTTTAAGTCACCAAAGAACAAAATCCCTGGTCCAAACGGATTTCCTACTGAATTTTACCAAATTACATGGTCTATTATTGGTAATGATGTGATTAAGGCTTGCCAACATTTTTTCTCTTTAGGTTATATTCTTAGAGAGATGAATTGCACTTTTATTTCTTTAATTCCCAAGAATGCAGGGCCTGATTCACTAGAGAACTATCGACCCATATCTTTATGCATCTTTATTTACAAGATCATCTCCAAACTATTAGTAGATAGATTGTAAAAGGTAATACACAGGATAATTAGTCCAAATCAGGTTGTTTTCATCAAAAGGAGAAGGATACATCATAATATTCTGCTTGCTAATGACTTGGTCAAGGATCTGCATTCAAAAGCAAAAGGGACAAAATCTGTTTTAAAGCTGATCTACGAAAAGCCTTTGACTCAGTTAATAGGAACTTTATCTATATGATGCTCCACGGTATGAACTTCCCTCAGCAATGGGTTAATTGGATTCAATGTTGCTTAGAAACTCCAAAGTTTTCAATACTCTTCAATGGCTCTCACCTATTGGTTTTTTTGGGAGCAAGAATGGCATCCGACAAGGCGATCCACTCTCTTCATATCCCTTTACAATTGCAATGGAAGGACTTAGCTATATGTTGGAATATGCGGTCTATGATGGTAGTATTAAGGTACCCCATGCTGGCCCTATTCATATATCACATATAATCTTTGCAGATGATCTTCTTATCTTTCTTCAGAATGATTTAACTTCAGTAAGAAACTTGGCTACTATTCTGAATGATTTTGATATAGTTTCTGGCCTTCAATTAAATCATGCTAAAAGTAAAGTCTACATGAGCCCTTGCATTGAGGACAAAAATGTTATTGCACATACCCTAGGAGTTAGTGAGGGAAATCTGCCAGTTACATATCTTGGTCTCCCACTCATATCCATTGGCATTCACAAAACCCACTGTCAGCCTATCCTGCAAAAAATAAAGAATAGAATTTCCTCCTGGAAAAATAGGCTTCTTTCAAAAGCAGGACGACTTGAACTCATCCGTTCGGTGTTGTACTCTTACTCTATATATTGGTCTAATGCATTTCTTCTACCTATTGGACTTCTCCAAGATATTGAACGGTTATTAATAAACTTCATCTGGAATGGCACAAATAATAAGACAATGCATATGGTAAATTGGGACAGCATTTGCAAACCGAAAGATGAAGGGTTGCTGAACCTGAGAAATACTAGAGATTGGAATAAAGCATATTTGTTAAAGCAATTGTGGGACCTTTTGCAAAACAAATGTTCCTTATGGTCCAAATGAGTTTCTGCTAGGTATCTTTCAAAGGAATCGAGTTGGGAAATTTCAACGAGAACATACCACTCAGCAGCTTGGAAAGGAATTTTAAAGGCAAGGAATTGGCTAATCAAACACATTTCTTATGCAATCTCTACTGGAACTAATACTAATATGTGGTACGATCCTTGGGAGAATGGGAAAAGTATATTTCAATTATATGGTGATAGAATACGAAAAGATCTTGGGGCTCCCAAAGATTGGAAGGTTTTGAAGTTCATTGCTAATGGTACCTGGCGTCTCCCTACTCCTATTTCTCCTGAAATGTTATCACTTTGGCCGACTATCACAGCTATTCCAATCAGGAACAACCCTTCAGATATACTTATTTGGCTTCACGATAATGGTAAATTTAGTGCCACATCAGAATGGAATCAAATTAGGCAAAGAAATAACAAGTGGCTCCCAAGCAGTTGGACATGGGATCGACCGGGATCACAGAGACATTCCTTATGTACATGGCAGACCCTTCTGAATAAACTACATACAATAGACAATATTAAAAGAAGAGGTATCCATCATGTTAACCGATGCTCCCTTTGCATGCAACAAGAAGAAACTGTTGACCATCTCTATTTTGCTTGTGACTATACTAAATGGATATAGAAGGAGATTCTCCATGTTGAATCTCGGATTTTGATGATGAAGTCAATTGTCATTTGTTATCTAATCTATGTGTTGAGATAAGTGTGCAGGATTAACTACGATGAGAGTAAGACAAGCAGCAGGTGTTGCGCCGGAGTCAAGATCATGATCACGTTGGGAGTTCGAGAGTTCGACGGAAGTTCGGACGGTCGTCGGAGGTTCAGCGAGAACAGATCCGAGAAGTCTAGAAGCTTGCCAAGCGAAGCTCGTCGGAACTCGCCAAGTGGATCGTCGCAAAGTCCAGGAGTATGTCGGATGTCCGCAGAAGGATCACCGAGGGCTTATCGGATGACCGACGGAAGTTCGCCGGAAACTCGCCGGAAGAAGCGATTGACGCATCGGAGCATAGCTGCAGAAGTTGTCTTAGAGTTAATCGTAGTTAGCACGATGATTAAGCTTGAAAATGGGAGGTGATCCCATTAGCTTAATCTTGGGGCAATTGGGCCCCAGAAAAGATTCAAATTGGGCCGAATGGAGCGAACCATTCGGACCCTGATTGCACCAGGCGGTGCAACCGCCTAGGCCAGGAGGTGCAACCGCCAGGGCTGCGTGACTGGGCGGTGCAACCGCCCCAGCCAGGAGGTGCAACCGCTAGGGCTGCGTGACTGGGCGGTGCAACCGCCCCAGCCAAGAGGTGCAACCACCCAGGGCTCAGTCTCCAAGCGAGACTGGGCGGTGCAACCTCCTCTGTCAAGAGGTAGCACCGCCAGAGCTCAAGTTTCAAGCTCTGCCAGGTGGTGCAACCACCGAGCTCAGTCTTCGAGCTCTGGCAGAGTGGTGCATCAGCCTGAGCTCAGTTTCGAGCTCTGCCAGGTGATGCAACCACCGAGCTCAGACTTCGAGCTCTGCCAGGTGGTGCAACCACCGAGCTCAGTCTTCGAGCTCTGGCAGAGAGGTGCATCAGCCTGAGCTCAGTTTCGAGCTCTGCCAGGTGATGCAACCACCGAGCTCAGACTTCGAGCTCTGCCAGGCGATGCAACCATCGAGCTCAGTCTTCGAGCTCTGGCAGAGAGGTGCAATCGCCTGAGCTCAGTCTTCGAGCTCTGCCAGGCGGTGCCACCTCTCCAGTCAAGAGGTGCAACCGCCTGATCCCGAAATTCCGGGATTTGATCGTTTTGAGCTCCAGATTTGAATTGGGTTGGGGCCTATAAATACCCCACCCATTCAACACTGAAAGGACACAGATCCACACCGAATTCTTGATATTTTCAGTGATTCTAAGAGCTCAAATTTATGTAAAGTCCTAAAGTTCTCCTCCTTCTGTTCTTCAAGTCTTGAGTTGTAAAGAGAGGAGAGAAAGGATCTGTAAAGGTTGTCTCCTGAGCCTGTCAAAAGGAGAGAAACTGTAAAAGGGCAGTTAGCCTTCGCCCATTGAAGGAAGGCAGCTAGTTGACGTCGGTGACCTCGTCGGAGGAGGAAGCCAAAAGTGGAGTAGGTCAAGACTGACCGAACCACTCTAAATCTCTGGTTTGCTTTTACCTTGAGCACTTTATCATTACTGCAAACCTCCTACATTACTACTGCCCTCTGCGCCTTTACGAACGAGTTTCTAAGCTCTGATCTTTCAGAATCTGCATTCAAACGTAAATAGTGTTTTCGTACGATCTTCACACTACAGTTTACGCTTACATTCGGATTCCATTATAACTGCAAATTGCTTTCTACGTAAAACGCTTTTCAAGGTTCAAAACTGCTTTTAGACGCAAAACAACATTTAGACGTAAAATTACGTTTAGACGTAAAACTACGTTTAGACGCAAAACTGCGTTTAGACGTAAAACTGCGTTTAGACGTAAAACTGCGTTTAGACGCAAAACTGCGTTTAGACGTAAAACTACGTTTAGACGTAAATCTGCGTTTGGACGTAAAACTGAGTTTAGACGCAAACTGCGCTTAGACGCAAACTATGCTTAGACGCAAACTGCGCTTAGACGCAAACTGTGTTTAGACGCAAACTGCGCTTAGACGCAAAACTGCGCTTAAGCGCAAACTGCACTGTGATTCTGCTTTTATATCGAAATCGTTTTTTATCGGACGAACGCAGCTTTCGTTTTCAAAATCGCTGTAAGATTTCCGCTGCACTAATTCACCCCCCCCCCCTCTTAGTGCTCTCGATCCTAACACTCCAGTGATTCGAACTCAATAGAATGCCACAACCAAACTTGCATCAAGAATTAGCTGACCTCATGCAATGTTTTTCAAGAAAAGGGCCTCTTACACAATTGACAAAAGTTATATTCAGATGCGCTATTTGGTGGATGTGGAAGGAAAGATGTAGCAGAATCTTTGTGTGTCAACACACAAACAATGCTCAGCTCTTGACAGAGATTATTAGAGACTCATGATCATGTATGGAGAACGATCTCAAAATGGAGCACCTTACACAGAGAGAAAAAGATATTTTTATCAAATTCAATTTTGCTATTAACTAAAGATCTTGGGCATGATGTCAAAAGCTATACCCACAGGAAATCTTGGCATATCTGGACTTTAAATTTTATTTGTTAGCCACAGTTAAGAGTTATAGTCTACAGCATATGTAGTCATAACTACCGCATGAGTACTCTATGAGTTACCTAGCTTCGTCTATAACTTGTATAGACAAAGCTATTTGTAGAAACTTTACACAAAATCACTTTACTTTTACTTATAAAAATAAAAAGATGATCATGAGGCCGTGCTCATAATTAAGTGGTTGACGACATTAGGTGATATTTCTTGGAATTTTATGCAACTAGTTATGAAATTTTATAGTAAGGAGAAATAAGTAATACTGAACTAGAAACGTGGGGGCGACGTAACGACGATTTGCACACAATAAATAGAGAAGGTTTTTCATAAAGCATGCAGCAGCTTTTTGGTACAACTTGAGCAACAAACTAAGGGAGAGCCAATAGATTTGAAGATCCAAACCTACTTCCTTTGTTTGCTGAATTTTCAGTTATATTTGACGAACCGCACAACTATTAGAACCCTTGCAGATTCTAAACTTAGGGTTGATCTCTTTAGGGGATCGTCCTCCTTGGAACTCTATAGGGGTTCCTCCCTCCAAGTTGCTGCTCAAAGGCTGCAGAAAAGATTCATCTATTGCTTATGGAAAGAGGTGGAATACATGACTATTTATAGGGCTTCTAAACCCTAACTCCTAATAGGACTCTTACTTAAGACTCCTACTTCTAACCAACTCCTAATAGAACTCCTACTCAAGACTCCTACTTATAACCAACTCCTAATAGGACTCCTACTCAAGACTCCTATTCCTTTACAACTCCTTATTCTTCTCTAAGAAATAACATCCTAACCCTAGCCGGCCACTTCACCTCTTTAATAGGAGTCGGCTTAGGTAGGTTTTCCATTAATGTCCCTCTCAATTAGGACTCTCCTAGCTAGAGTCCTAACAAACCCGCCCTCTTCAAATCAGCCTTGTCCTCGAGGCTGACGATTCATGAATTTTGGGAATTTGATCTTCAAGTCATCATAGTTTTCCCAAGTGGCATCTTCTATTAGTAGGTTTGCCCACTGTATTAGCAGTTCAGTAGTGGATCATCATCGTCGAGTCACGATCCATTGATCAATAATGGCACTTAGCTGAATCTGAAGTTCTCCTTGGGTTGTCATATTTGGTGGGTGGCTTTGGGCTGTCTCCGAGCACCTATTTACAATTTTCGTCTAGCCGTCGGTTTGTGGGTGATATATCATACTCCTTTTCAATTTAGTACCCTGCATATGGAATAACTTTGTCCAAAATCTGCTCGTGAAGATGCAAGTAGAATTTATCATAAGCACAATGCGTCCCCTATAGTGTAATTCTTTTGAGTCCCAATTGTAATGAGCCATGGGGCTCGGTGCTTCCTCCAATTTTTTTTATAATCTTACTAGTATCTGAATCTTCCTACCATTCCATCTTAATATCCTCAAGGAAGTTGCTGGTCGGAAGTGAAACGGCCGAAACTTCAGCTTGCTTGGGTAGTTGTGAAAGCGCATCTACAATAACATTCTCTTTCCCCTTTTTGTAAGTTATTTCATAATCAAATCCAAGAAGTTTTGTTACCCATTTTTGCTGCTCAGGGGATGATATCTTTCACTCAAAAACGTATTTGAGGCTTTTATGGTCGATTTTAATTTGAAATCGTCGACCAATCAAGTAGGGTCTCCACCTCGTTGTTGCGCGCACAATGGCGAGCATCTTCTTATCATATGTTGACTTATTTTGATGGGAGGGAGATAATGCATTACTAGTGTATGCGAGTGGTCGACCATCTTGCATGATAATGGCTCCAATTCCAACTCCAGATGCGTCGGCCTCAATACCGAAGGGTCGGTTGAAATCTGGTAGTGTTAGCACCGGCATCGTCGTCATGGTTGCCTTAAGTTTGTTGAAGGCAGCGGAGGCTCTGTCTGTCTGACCATAAGGTGCACTGATCTCTCCATAGTTTTTCACGAACTTGCAATAGTAGCCTTTTAAAACCAGAAAGCCATGTAGCAATTTTATGTTCCTCGGTGTAGGCCAGTTTTGCATTGCTTCAATTTTGAAGGGGTCCATTGTCACACCTTCCTCTGATATGATATGCCCAAGATATTCCACCTTCTATTGAAGAAAGCAAAAATTCGTAGCGGTTGTTGTGTGTTCAAAAGGTGGTTTCGGTATGTCTTCTTCGTACACTCATATTTGATGATACTTGGATCAAAGGTCCAGCGTTGTAAATGTGCTCCCTTTCATCTAGCAATTCATCTGCTATTGGAATAAGGTATTTGTCCATGATGGTTATGCCATTGAGAGCTCGGTAATCAACGTATATTCGCCATGTTCCGTCCTTCTTGTGTACAAGTAGCACCGGTGAAGAATAGAGGTTGCAACTTGGCCGAATAACTCTTGTTTCGAGCATTTCGTTTATAATATTTTCTATTTCATCCTTCTGGAGATGTAGATATTGATATGGTTGTGTATTTGCTGGAGGTTTGCCTAAAAGAATCATTATATAATGATCATGCCGACGGGTAAGAGGTAGGTTGTACGGTTCGTCAAATATATCTGAAAATTCAGCAAGCAATGGAAGTAGGTTTGGATCTTCAAATTGTATTGGCTCTCCCTTAGTTTGCTGCTCAAGTTGTATCAAAAATCTGCTGCATGCTTTATGCAAAACCTTCTCCATTTGTTGTGTGCAAATCGTTGTTAAGTCGCCCCCACGTTTCCCGTTCAGTATCACCTATTTCTCCCTACTGTAAAATTTCATAATTAGTTGCCTAAAATTCCAAGAAATATCACCTAATGTCGTCGACCATTTCTTTTGAGCATGGCCTCATGATCATCAAGAGGGAGAAGGAAGAAATATGTAATTATCTCTTGGTAAGGCCTCATGATCAGCAATAGTTTCACTTGCGGGCGCCTACGATCATACTTCAAAATCCATCCTTCTGCGACCTTAACGTCAAACCTGCTGTAATTCTCGATAGGTAAAGCCATCTGGATAGCAACCTTACTATTTAAAGTGTTATTAGTACTGCCCATGTCGATGAGAACAGTGATCGGTTGTTGTTTGAGAAGGCCTCCAACTTTCATCGTTTGCGGGTTTGAGTAGCCGACTAGTGCATATACCGTAACTTTAGTCGGTTGTGGCACTTCTTCTGCATCTTCTTCTTCATGTTGAAGGCTATCTTCTGGATGTTCAATGACCTCTTCTTCTATTGGTTCAATCATAAGAAGTATCCCTTTACTACAGCAATGCTCATGGCTCCACGGCTCGTCGCAATGCCAACATAACCCCTTCGCATATCGCTCTCGAAGCTCTTCTCTTGTTAACCTCTTTGGTGTAGGGACTCGGTCGACGGTAGGGGGGGCTGAGGGCTTTAATATTGCTGGTTGAGGAGTGACATTAGTCCTCCGAGCTTCATGGTTCAATTGCTCCGCTTGATGTCGTGCGAAAGAGATGGCTGCCATAAGCGTGTACGGTTGTTGTGCTTTAACTTCTCCTCGGATCTCCGGCTTTAAGCCCTCAATGAAGGTCCTCAATAGCTGTTTTTGAGACCAATCATGAGTTTGATTAGATAACCTTTCAAACCAGGATTGGTACTCTTGAATGGTGGAGGTTTATCGGATCTTTGCTAGTTGTCCGTCAATATTCTCGTAATCGGTTGGTCTGAAGCGAATCAGCAGTCCTTCTTTAAATTGTTACCATGAAAGGACTCCATAAGTATGTTCAAACCAGTCAAACCATTGTATAGTATCCCCTTCAAGATGTATAGCTGTAATTTTCACTATAGATGCATCCGCGATTTTGTGGTACCGAAAACTGACTGAAGTAACGGTACATGCACTGCACATGTCGATGAGAACAGTGATCGGTTGTTGTTTGAGAAGGCCTCCAACTTTCATCATTTGCGGGTTTGAGTAGCCGGCTAGTGCATGTACCGTAACTTCAGTCGGTTGTGGCTCTTCTTCTACATCTTCTTCTTCATGATCAAGGCTCTCTTCTGGATGTTCAATGATCTCTTCTTCTATTGGTTCAATCATAAGAAGTCTCCCTTTACTACAACAATGCTCACGGCTCCACGGCTCGTCATAATGCCAACATAACCCCTTCGCATATCGCTCCCGAAGCTCTTCTCTTGTTAACCTCTTTTGTGTAGGGACTTGGTCGACAATAGGGGGGGCTGAGGACATCAATATTACTAGTTGAGGAGCGACCCTAGTCCTCCGAGCTTCATGATTCAATTGCTCCTCTTGATGTCATGCGAAAGAGATGGCTGCCATAAGTGTATACGGTTGTCGCGCTTTAACTTCTCCTCGGATCTCTGGCTTTAAACCCTCAATGAAGGTCCTCAATAGTGATTTTTGAAACCAATCATGTGTCTGATTAGATAACCTTTCAAACCTGGTTTGGTACTCTTGAATGGTAGAAGTTTGTCGGATCTTTGCTAGTTGTCCATCAATATTCTCGTAATCGGTTGGTCTGAAGCGGATCAGCAATCCTTCTTTGAATTGTTACCATGAAAGGACTCCATAAATATGTTCAAACCAGTCAAATCACTGTATAGCATCCCCTTCAAGATGTATAGCTATAGTTTTCACCATAGATGCATCGGCGGTTTTATGGTACCGAAAATATCACTCCGCACGTGAGATCCAACCAATTGGGTCTCCTTCTTTCCATCTAGGGAAGTCCACTCTCATGCATGGATAGTTGGGGTTGGTCATAGAGCTTCCCCTCTCTTGTAAGTCATATCTTCGGGTTTAGTGTGATTGGGCAAAGCTCTCTACTTGATGTGATTTCTTCGGGCTTAGTGGTCGGCCCAATTTGAGTTCGGTAAAGAGCGTCCGAATCTTATCCTCCATTCGTGCCACCAAGGCTTCGAATTTAGCATTGATTGCCTCCTTAGGTACTTTTTGGAGCGAAAGATATCATCCCCTGAGTAGCAAAAATGGCTACCCGAGCAAGCTGAAGTTTCGGCCGTTTCACTTCCGACCAGCAACTTCCTTGAGGCTATTAAGATGAAATGGAAGGAAGATTCAGAGACTAGTAAGATTCAGGATATTAAGATGAAATGGAAGGAAGCACCAAGCTCCGGAGCTCATTACAATTGGGACTCAAAAGAATTACACTATAAGGGATGCATTGTGCTTATGATAAATTCTACTTGCATCTTCACGAGCAGATTTTGGACAAAGTTATTCCATATGCAGTGTACTAAATTGAAAAGGAGTACGGCATATCACCCACAAATCGACGGCTAGACAGAAGTTGTAAATAGGTGCTTGGAGACAACCCAAAGTCACCCACCAAATATGACTATCCAAGGAGAACTCTAGACCTAGCCAAGTGCCATTATTGATCGACCGATCGTGACTCGATGACGATGACCCACTAATTAAGTGCTAATACAATAGGCGAACCTACCAATAGAAGATGCCACTTGGGAGAACTATGACGACTTGAAGATCAAATTTCCAGAATTCATGAATCATCAGCCTCGAGGACAAGGCTGATTTGAAGAGGACGGGTTTGTTAGGACTCTAGCTTGGAGAGTCCTAATTGAGAGGGACATTTATGTAAAACCTACCTAAGCCGACCCTTATTAAAGAGGTGAAGAGGCCGGCTAGGGTTAGGAGCTTATTTTTTAGAGAAGAATAAGGAGTTATAAAGGAATAGGAGTCTTGAGTAGGAGTCCTATTGTTAGAACCCTTGCAGATTCTAAACTTGGGGTTGATCTCTTTAAGGGATCGGCCTCCTTGGAACTCTATAGGGGTTCCTCCCTTCATGTTGCTGCTCAAAGGCTGCAAAAAAGATATATCTATTGCTTCTGAAAAGAGGTGGAATACATGACTATTTATAGGGCTTCTAAACCCAAACTCCTAATAGGACTCTTACTTAAGACTCCTACTTCTGACCAACTCCTAATAGGACTCCTACTCAAGACTCATACTTCTCTAACCAACTCTTAATATGACTCCTACCCAAGACTCATATTCCTTTACAACTCCCTATTCTTCTCTAAGAAATAACCTCCTAACCCTAGCCGGCCTCTTCACCTCTTTAATAGGGGTCGACTTAGGTAGGTTTTATATGAATGTCCCTCTCAATTAGGACTCTCCTAGCTAGAGTCCTAATAGACCTGCCCTCTTCAAATCAGTCTTGTCCTCGAGGCTGACGATTCATGAATTTTTGGGAATTTGATCTTCAAGTCATCATAGTTCTCCATGGGTAGTCATATTTGGTGGGTGGCTTTGGGCTGTCTCGAAGCACCTATTTACAACTTTCGTCTTGCCGTCGGTTTGTGAGTGATATGTTGTACTCCTTTTCAATTTAGTTCCCTGCATATGGAATAACTTTGTCCAAAATCTGCTCGTGAAGATGCAAGTAGAATTTATCATAAGCACAATGCGTCCCTTATAATTCTTTTGAGTCCCAATTGTAATGAGTCATGGGGCTTGGTGCTTCCTCCAATTTTTTTATAATCTTACTAGTATCTAAATCTTCCTGCCATTCCATTTTAATATCCTCAAGAAAGTCGCTGGTCGGAAGTGAAACGGCCGAAACTTCAACTTGCTCTGGTAGCCGCGAAAGCGCATCTGCAAGAACATTCTATTTCCCCTTTTTGTAAGTTATTTCATAATCAAATCCAATAAGTTTTGTTACCCATTTTTGCTGCTTAGGGGATGATATCTTTCGCTCCAAAAGGTACTTAAGGCTTTTATGGTCGGTTTTAATTTGAAATCGTCGACCAATCAAGTAGGGTCTCCACCTTGTTGCTGCGCGCACAATAGCGAGCATCTCCTTATTATATGTTGACTTATTTTGATGGGAGGGAGATAATGTCTTGCTAGTGTATGCGAGTGGTCGACCATCTTGCATGAGAATGGCTCCAATTTCGACTCCAGATGCGTCGGCCTCGATAATGAAGGATCGGTTAAAATCTGGTAGTGTTAGCACCGGCGTCGTCATCATGGCTGCCTTAAGTTTGTCGAAGGCAGCGGAGGCTCTGTTCGACCATTGGAAGACATCTTTTTTCAGTAAGGAAGTAAATAGAGCACTGATCTCTCCATAGTTTTTCACGAACTTGTAGTAGTAGCCTGTTAAACCCAAAAGGCCATATAGCAATTTTATGTTCCTTGGGGTCAGCCAGTTTTGCATTGGTCCAATTTTAAAGGGGTCTATTGCCGCACCTTCCTCTGATATGATATGCCCAAGATATTCCACCTTCTTTTGAAGAAAGCAAAAATTCATAGTGGTTGTTGTGTGTTCAAAAGGTGGTTTTCGGTATGTCTTCTTCGCATACTCATATTTGATGATACCCGGATCAAAGATCCAGCTTTGTGAAGATTTGTGCTCCCTTTCATCTAGCAATTCATCTACTGTCACGCCCCCTCAAAATATCCATGATATTTAAAATTTCCATACAAACCAATCCAGGATCCAAACTAACGTTTGAGGACACTAAAAAACATTCAATCAAATTCACATCCATAAAACCTGTGCATTTTAAAATCATATATCACATCACTCGATAATTCACATTTATGGCAACCTAAGCCAACTTGACAAACATGAACAACATTTATAAATCCACAAGCTAAATAAATTATACAATCAGAACTCCAACTATTCACCACAAGTTCATATCGTCCTAAATTAGACTTAACATTCCGAAATTCCAAATAAGAGAGATATTCTAACACTTTTACACAGTATATCCATTTCGATTATCAGAACAATTCATTACATAAAAAATATGCTTATACAACAATAGCATAACAACCAACAAGACTTGCCCATAATTCTGAATAGCTATCCACTGCCTCAACCCAAATCAAACATCTCGAAGAGCGACACGCTGACCTGAAAAATTTATAAAACAACGGAGTGAGCAAAAAACGGCTCAGCAAGTGACAAAACATATTCAGAACAAAAGGAACGATTTCAAACGAGTAAGGTATCATAATGTAAAGCAGAATACAAGAATTCTCAAGGATACCATCTCATTAGATACAAAATCATATGTATCATGTCATTCAAAACATATTTGATTCATAACAAATGGAGCATAGAGTAATTGAAGCATATCAATGGCAGATAGGACAATTCAGAACATATCAATTCATAGCAAATGGAGCACAGAGTAATTGGAGCATATCAATGGCGTATGAAATGTTCCGGAGCATATCAACGACATATGGAACATTTCGAAACATATCAACAGTGGATGAAACATTTCAGAGCATATCAATAACAAATACCGTACAGAAGCTCAAACGTTGTCTTTGACGTTGCAAACACATCAATCTTATCCAAAGCAAGTACAAAAACACATAACCAAAGCTCTGGATATCATATCAAACATACAGAAGGTGTAGTGGGATCTCAGTCAGAATGTGATTCATCCATTTCTGAATAACCACATGACAAAAGTCTCCAACGTCTGGGAGCTCCATCCACCCACGTCTAGGTGAAGTCAGAGGGGGCCGGCAAAGCATCGCAGGCTCTAAGCACATACCCTTTACCATTTATAGCAAAGGTCCAGAATATCCCACATAGCGGGACCCCACATAGCGGGCAATAAGCGCATACCCTTTACCATTTATAGCAAAGGTCCAGACAATCCCACACACTAGAGTACAAGAGGGCAGTTTTAACAGTAAGTAGCATATATCGGAAGAACATGCGAAACAACAAAACGTACATGTGCCTTTTCATGACAATATGCTGCAAGGAACAAATCTCTCACAAATGTATTCATATTAGGAATGAAATGGAAGCAAGAGTATACAGGGAATCCAAGAAATCATATTTAGCTCAATTCAAATAAGAAGGTTCGAAGAATTCAATATCCAAAGGAATGAAACTAGAATAGGCACACATCGAAAGCAAATGCGGAATCATGGGTTATACATGTGCCTATAGAAGTCAATACGATATAGCTTAAACGTTACACAATAGTTTTCAAGAATGCAAATAACTTTAAGGATAAGAGCATACAAGAATTCAGAGTAGTATTATATAGCTCAATTGAATAAGAAAGCTAAAGGATATCAATTTCCAAAGGAATGAAACCAGAATATTAGAAATCGACCAAAGCTCGATTTCTGGCCGAATACAAGAGGCACATTGAACAAATGATTCAAACTATCAATCGTGCTCCAATTGACTCAGAAATATATCATTGGATTATACTTTCAGATAAGACAGGCTTCATATGAATTGAACTGTCCAATAGAGAGAGTTACAAATAATTTGGTAAACAAGTGTCGTAGAACAAAATCTCTGTTTGGCAGAATTCATAATGTCAGATTCAACAAGTAATTGGGCAGGTGTTTGGATTCCAAATCTTTCAATCCATATATCAAAAGAAAGATCAATGAGTATGGTTTCCAATGAAATAAGCTTTGAGTAAATCAATGTTTGCAACAAGGACGTATAAGCAGTTCAGTATCAAAAGGTCAGAAATTACGATCCCTGTTTTGCAGAATCTGTAGGCTCATTTGAAACAGAAGTTTGGGCAGACAAACTTACACCGAATTCTTAAAATAAGCTATCAAAACAAAGGTTTATGAGTCTATATTCTGATCAAATAAGTTTTGTCCAAATCAGAGGTCAATACATGAAGTTATAGCCATAACAAAATGTAGAAGGGTCAGAATATCAGAAGTTGCATAGATTCGAATCGTTACGTCTAAACAGGAGATATATCAAATGAAAGGCTAGAACAATTTAAAGTTCCTCATATTCAAAACAAATGTAACGGTAAAATTACGGTAAGGAAAGATCAGGACACTTGCAATAGTAAAGATTAGAAAGCTTGCAATAGGAAAGATCAGAACACTTTCAATAAAAAATATCAAAGCAATTATAGGAGAAACGATCAGGGAACTTGCCTTTCAAAGATTTCGATCCGAAGATCCAAAGAAGGTGCTAGCCCAAATCCTTCTACTTTTCCTCCGTGTCCTCTCTCTGTTTCGTTTTGTGCTCCCGTTTTCTTCCTTTCTTCGCAACTACACCACGTGTCGAACATCGAGGCACAGTCACCTGCTCTCTCTTACTCTCATTCCTTCTTTTTCTTTCCCAAACACAGCTGCCTCAGCCGCCGACGCTACTGCTGCCACAATCGCAGCGCCTTCCACCACACTACCTTCCTTCCTCCTCTCGCAGACAATAACTGCTGCATACGCAGTCGCTACCGCTGCGGCCGCAATCCTATCCGCAGCCCCTTTTTCCCCCTTTCCTTTCTTTTCTTTCCCAGCTGCAACTGTCGCAGTCACAGTCGCAACCATGGCCGCAGCCACCACAACCGCAGCCTCTTCTTCCTCCGCTACTCTATTTCCTCTCCTTCTTCTCTTCCAACTGCAGCTGCCACTGCCGCAGCTGCCACCCCTTCTCCTCTTCCTCTCTTCTTCCTCTCCTTCCCTTTCTCTTCTTCTTCCTTTCCTTCTCTTCTTTCCCAGCTGCACTGCTGTAGTCGCAGCCTCAGCCACGGCCGCAGCCTCTTCTTCCTCCCCTGCTCATCTTCCTCTCCTTCCTTTCTTCCTTCCTCTTTTTCTTTCCCTACCACAGCCGCAGCCGCAGCTGCTTCTTTTCCTTCTCCTCTTCCTTCTCCTTCCTTTCTTCTTCTTCTCTTCTTCTCCTTCCTCCCCTTCTTCTCCCCGACGAACAGCACCTCCTTTCCTCTGTTTCCTCCTGCAGGAAACAGAGGTGCTGCCTCTTCACCCGCTTCTACTTCTTCTCTTCTTCCTCACCATCTCTTCCTCTCCTTCTCTTCCAGCTGCAGCTTCCACCGCCGCAGCTGCAGCTCCTCCTTTCCCTTCTCTTCTTCTTCTCCTCTTCTACTTCCCTCCTCTGTTTCCTCTGCAGGAAACAGAGGTATCACAACCTCTTCTCCTGCTTCCTCTTCCTCTTCTTTTCCTCTTCTTCTTCTTCTCCTCTTCGAACGCCCCACACCTCTCCTCTATTTCCACCTGCAGGAAACAGAGGTGCTGAAGCCCTAGCTGCTGCCACCTCTCGCTCCTCTCCCTCTTCCCTCTCTTTTCCCTCTTCTTCTCCTCTTCCTTTTTTCCTCCCCAACGCCACACACCTCCTCGCTGCAGCCTTGCCGCAGCTATCCTCCTCTCTTCTTCTTCTTCTTCTTCTTCTTCTTCTTCTTCCCTTCTCCTCCCCAACGCCCCACACATCCTCTCCTCTATTTCCACCTGCGGGAAATAGAGGTGCAGCAGCCCTAGCTGCTGCTGCTGCCTCTCCCTCTCCTCTCCATCTTCCCTCTCTTCTTCTTCTTCTTCTTTTCTTCTCTTCTCCCTCTTCCTCCTCTCTTCTTTTCCCTCTTCTTCTCTTCTCCCTCTACTTCTCTTCTTCTTCTCCCCACGCCCCACCGCTTCTCTCTGTTTCTCGAAGAAACAAAGAGAGTGTGGGAGGCAGTGGGATAAAACCGAAATTTTTGGTTTTCTTTATTTTCTTCTTTTTACAACTTAATAGTTTAGTCCTTGAAATTTCCATATTTAAATATAGGTCCTCCGATTTATAAATAAATCTTTATTAATAATTTTCAAAAGCGAGGGATATTACACTCTCCCCTCCTTAAAAGAAAATTTAGTCCTCTAAATTGATCATAGCTCAATCAATGAAAAGATGAGGATTATGATATCTTTATTTCCTCCTCCTGCTCTTAAATAGTTTCATCAATATAATACAATTACATAATTATCCACGAGTGACCGAAATATTCTCCTCCTTGATCCTCAATAGACGGTAACCCGACCTTCAATCAATTTCTAAAAATACTTGCGCACCCTGCAGTTAATCAAGCAAGTCATTACTTCAGAAAATACTCATTTTTTATGGTCACCTGATTCAATTGTCTATAATCATTACGAAGCCTCAATGTTCCATACATCTTTTTAACTAACACCGGAGCACCCCATGATGAAATATTAAGCCAAATAAAATCCTCATTTAATAATCCTTGTAGTTGCTTTTCCAATTCCACTTACTCAAATGATATCATTCTACAGAGAGGCTTAGATATTGGGATTGTCCCAAAGACCAAATCAAAAGCAAAGTCACGTTTGGAGGTAATCCAAGCAAGTCATTCTGGGATACATTAGGCAAGGAAATAAATCATGTCCAATACTTTCAAAATAAAAGATCGGCTGATCAAATGTACAAAAAGTGATCATTTGTTATATACCAATCCATACTGGTATGATAGGAAGATAGTCAATTCATACCAAGTATAATATCAAAACTCCAAATCCTTAGGAGAACTAAATTAGCAAAAAGTTCAAGTTCCCCAATAAAAATCAGACAAGAGGACCAGATTCAAGTCTGTTATCAAAGAATCTCTAATGATCGTATTTACATATAGCACATAATGCAGTGGTCTAGGTTGAATGCCCAAGTGATAAGCAAAATATTACGAATCAAATCGTAGATTGGACCCATGTTCGAACAAATATTTGCATTCTTTCATAAACATGCATAATACATTCGGTCACTAATTTCAGAAGTTTCAGAATCATATTCAGTGATAGCATACACTCTGACATTGGCAGATGATTTAAGAGGCAGTGACTCTTTCTTCTTGTTCAACGGGCAAACTTTTATTTTATAATCAAACTTTCCACAAGCAAATTAGGCTATAGTCACGCACAAACATAAACTTGTTTCATAATTTAACTTGCAATTCACACTTGATTGAGTCTTTTGTGGTGACTTCCCATTTCAAATCCAAATGTCTTGACCCTCTTGTTATTACTTTCTGATTCATTTCCAATCATATTTTTATTGCTAAACTTATCCTTATCATTCTTGCCACATATCTCCAAAAATTCTTTTCATTGCTGTCAATAATAATCAGCCTCTACTTCCAATATAAGGTAGCAAAAGAAATCTTTTGATCATTAGAACAATTTTGTATATCAAATATCTTCTCCATTTGCATCATCCATTTTTCTACCACCAATGAAATTAGGTTCATCATGCTTCTGCTGCGCCACTCTGATTCAATATCCCCAATCAATCCTTTCATTCCCCTTAATTAATCAGAAACAAATGAAATAGGAGGACCAAATGTCCTCATCATCCCAGATTCCTAAAATGCATCAAAGAAAATTTTCACCAATCACTATAGTTCATTAGACCTCAATATATTTTGCACGTCAGCATATCAAATATTCCAGTAATCCTCAAACAATGCTCTGATACCACCTCTATCACGCCCCCTCAAAATATCCATTATATTGAAAATTTCCATCACAGACCAATCCAGGATCCAAACTAACGTTTGAGGACACTGAAAAACATTCAATCAAATTCACATCCATAAAACCTTTGCATTTTAAAATTATATATCACATTACTCGATAATTCACATTTATGGCAACTCAAGCCAACTTGATAAACATGAACAACATTTATAAATCCACAAGCTAAATAAATTATACAATCAGAACTCTAACTATTCACCACAAGTTCATATCGTCATAAATTAGACTTAACATTCCGAAATTCCAAATAAGAGAGATCTTCTAACACTTTTACTCAGTATATCCATTTCGATCATCAGAACAATTCATTACATACAAAATATGCTTATACAACAATAGCATAACAATCAACAAGACTTGCCCATAATTCTGAATAGCTATCTATTGCCTCAGCCCAAATCAAACATCTCGAAGAGTGACACGCTGACCTGAAAGATTTATATAACAACGGGTGAGCAAAAAACGGCTTAGCAAGTGACAAAACATATTCAGAACAAAAGGAACGGTTTCAAACGAGTAAGGTATCATAATGTAAGGCAGAATACAAGAATTCTCAAGGATACCATCTCCTTAGATACAAAATCATATGTATCATGTCATTCAAAACATATTTGATTCATAACAAATGGAGCATAGAGTAATTGGAGCATATCAATGGCAGATAGGACATTTCAGAACATATCAGTTCATAGCAAATGGAGCACAGAGTAATTCAGCATATCAATGGCGTATGAAATGTTCCGGAGCATATCAACGACATATGGAACATTTCGAAACATATCAACAGTGGATGAAACATTTCAGAGCATATCAATAACAAATACCGTACAGAAGCTCAAACGTCGTCTTTGACGTTGCAAACATATCAATCTTATCCAAAGCATGTATAGAAACACATAACCAAAGCTCTGGATATCATATCAAACATACAGAAGGTGTAGTGGGATCTCAGTCAGAATGTGATTCATCCATTTCTGAATGACCACCAGACAAAAGTCTCCCACGTTTGGGAGCTCCATCCACCCACGTCTAGGTGAAGTCAGAGGGGGCCGGCAGATCATCGCAGGCTCTAAGCACATACCCTTTACCATTTCTGGCAAAGGTCCAGAATATCCCACATAGCGGGACCCCACATAGCGGGCAATAAGCATATACCCTTTACCATTTCTGGCAAAGGTCCAGACAATCCCACACACCAGAGTACAAGAGGGCAGTTTTAACAGTAAGTAACATATATCGGAAGCACACGTGGAACAGCAAAACGTATATGTGCCTTTTCAAGATAATATGCTGCAAGGAACAAATCTCTCACAAATGTATTCATATTAATAATGAAATGGAAGCAAGAGTATACAGGGAATCCAAGCAATCATATTTAGCTCAATTCAAATAAGAAGGTTAGAAGAATTCAATATCCAAAGGAATGAAACTAGAATAAGCACACATCGAAAGCAAATGCAGAATCATGGGTTATACATGTGCCTATATAAGTCAATACGATATAGCTTAAACGTTACACAATAGTTTTCAAGAATGCAAATAATTTGAAGGACAAGAGCATACAAGAATTCAGAGCAGTATTATAAAGCTCAATTGAATAAGAAAGCTAAAGGATATCAATTTCTAAAGGAATGAAACCAAAATATTAGAAATCGACCAAAGCTCGATTTCTAGCAGAATACAAGAGGCACATTGAACAAATGATTCAAACTATCAATCGTGCTCCAATTGACTCAGAAATATATCATTGGATTATACTTTCAGATAAGACAGGCTTCATATGAATTGAACTATCCAATAGAGAGAGTTACAAATAATTTGGTAAACAAGGGTCGTAGAACAAAATCTCTGTTTGGCATAATTCATAATGTCAGATTCAACAAGTAACTGGGCAGGCGTTTGAATTCCAAATCTTTCAATCCATATATCAAAAGAAAGATCTATGAGTCTGGTTTCCAATGAAATAAGCTTTGAGTAAATCAATGTTTGCAACAGGGACTTATAAGCAGTTCAGTATCAAAAGGTCAGAAATTACGATCCCTGTTTTGCAGAATCTGTAGGCTCATTTGAAACAGAAGTTTGGGCAGCCAAACTTACTCTGAATTCTTAAAATAAGCTATCAAAACAAAGGTTTATAAGTCTATATTCTGATCAAATAAGTTTTGTCCAAATAAGAGGTCAATACATGAAGTTATAGCCATAACAAAGTAGAAGGGTCAGAATATCAGAAGTTGCATAGATTCGAATCGTTACGTCTAAACAGGAGATATATCAAATGAAAGGCTAGAACAATTCAAAGTTCCTCATATTCAAAACAAATGTAACGGTAAAATTGCGGTAAGGAAAGATCAGGACACTTGCAATAGGAAAGATTAGAAAGCTTGCAATAGGAAAGATCAGAACACTTGCAATAAGAAATATCAGAGCAATTATAGGAGAAACGATCAGGGAACTTGCCTTTCAAAGATTTCGATCCGAAGATCCAAAGAAGGTGCTAGCCCAAATCCTTCTACTTTTACTCCGTGTCCTCTCTCTATTTCGTTTTGTGCTCCCGTTTTCTTCCTTTCTTCGCAACTACACCACATGTCGAACATCGAGGCACAATCACCTGCTCTCTCTTACTCTCATTCCTTCTTTTTCTTTCCCAAACACAACTGCCACAGCTACCGCTGCTACCGATGCCACAATCGCAGCCCCTTCCACCGCACTACCTTCCTTCCTCCTCTCGCAGACAATAACTGCTGCATACGCAGTCGCTGCCGCTGCGGCCGCAATCCTGTCCGCAGCCACTTTTTCCCCCTTTCCTTTCTTTTCTTTCCCAGCTGCAACTGCCGCAGTCGTAGTCGCAGTCGCAACCATGGCCGCAGCCACCACAACCGCAGCCTCTTCTTCCTCCGCTACTCTATTTCCTCTCCTTCTTCTCTTCCAACTGCAGCTGCCACTACCGCAGCTGCCACCCCTTCTCCTCTTCCTCTCTTCTTCCTCTCCTTCCCTTTCTCTTCTTCTTCCTTTCCTTCTCTTCTTTCCCAGCTGCACTGTTGCAGTCGCAGCCTCAGCCACGGCCGCAGCCTCTTCTTCCTCCCCTGCTCATCTTCCTCTCCTTCCCTTCTTCCTTCCTCTTTTTCTTTCCCTGCCACAACTGCAGCTGCCACAGCCGCAACCGCAGCTGCTTCTTTTCCTTGTCCTCTTCCTTCTCCTTCCTTTCTTCTTCTTCTCTTCTTCTCCTTCCTCCCCTTCTTCTCCCCGACGAACAGCTCCTCCTTTCCTCTGTTTCCTCCTACAGGAAACAGAGGTGCCACCTCTTCACCCGCTTCTACTTCTTCTCTTCTTCCTCACCATCTCTTCCTCTCCTTCTCTTCCAGCTGCAGCTTCCACCGCCGCAGCCGCAACTCCTCCTTTCCCTTCTCTTCTTCTTCTCCTCTTCTACTTCCCTCCTATGTTTCCTCTGCAGGAAACAGAGGTATCGCAACCTCTTCTCCTGCTTCCTCTTCCTCTTCGAACGCCCCACACCTCTCCTCTGTTTCCACCTGCAGGAAATGGAGGTGCTGCAGCCCTAGCTGCTGCCAACTCTCGCTCCTCTCCCTCTTCCCTCTCTTTTCCCTCTTCTTCTCCTTCTCTTCTTCTCCTCTTCCTTTTTCCTCCCCAACGCCACACACCTCCTCGCTGCAGCCTTGCCGTAGCTATCCTCCTCTCTTCTTCTTCTTCTTCTTCTTCTTCCCTTCTCCTCCCTAACGCCCCACACATCCTCTCCTCTGTTTCCACCTGCGGGAAACAGATGTGCAGCAGCCCTAGCTGCTGCTGCTGCCTCTCCCTCTCCTCTCCATCTTCCCTCTCTTCTTCTTCTTCTTCTTTTCTTCTCTTCTCCCTCTTCCTCCTCTCTTCTTTTCCCTCTTCTTCTCTTTTCCCTCTACTTCTCTTCTTCTTCTCCCCACGCCCCACCGCTTCTCTCTGTTTCTCGAAGAAACAGAGAGAGCGTGGGAGGCAGTGGGATAAAATCAAAATTTTTTGTTTTCTTTATTTTCTTCTTTTTACAACTTAACAGTTTAGTCCTTGAAATTTCCATATTTACATATAGGTCCTCCGATTTATAAATAAATCTGTATTAATAATTTTCAAAAGTGATGGATATTACATCTACTACTATAATAGGGTATTTATCCTTAATGGTTATGCCATTGAGAGCTCGGTAATTAATGCACCGGTGAAGAGTAGAGGTTACAACTTGGCTGAATAACTCATGTTTCAAGCATCTCTTTTACAATCCTTTCTATTTCATCCATTTGGAGATATAGATACTGATATGGCCGAGTATTTGCTGGAGGTTTGCCTGAAAGAGTCGTAATATAATGATCATGCCGACGGGTAAGAGATAGGTTGTGCGATTCATCAAATATATCTGAAAATTTAGCAAGCAAAAGAAGTAGGTTTGGATCTTCAAATTCTATTGACTCTCCCTTAGTTTGCTGCTCAGGTTATACCAAAAATCCGCTACATGCTTTATGCAAAACCTTCTTCATTTGTAGTGTGTAAATTGTCATTACATCGCCGCTACGTTTCCCATTCAGTATCACCTGTTTCTCCTTACTGTAAAATTTCATAATTAGTTGCATAAAATTCCAAGAAATATCACCTAATGTCGTCGACCATTTCTTTTAAGTAGCCGACTAGTGCATGTACCGTAACTTCAGTCAGTTGTGGCTCTTCTTCTACATCTTCTTCTTCATGTTCAAGGCTCTCTTCTGGATGTTCAATGACCTCTTCTTCTATTGGTTCAATCATAAGAAGTCTCCCTTTACTACAGCGACGCTCACGGCTCCACGGCTCGTCGCAATGCCAACATAACCCCTTCGCATATCGCTCCCGAAGCTCTTCTCTTGTTAACCTCTTTGGTGTTGGGACTCGGTCGACAGTAGGGGGGGTTGAGGGCTTTAATATTGCTGGTTGAGGAGTGACCTTAGTCCTCCGAGCTTCGTGGTTCAATAGCTCCTCTTGATGTCGTGCGAAAGAGATGGCTGTCATAAGCGTGTACGGTTGTCTTGCTTTAACTTCTCCTCGGATCTCCGGCTTCAAGCCCTCAATGAAGATCCTCAATAGCTATTTTTTAGACCAATCATGAGTTTGGTTAGATAACCTTTCAAACCAGGTTTGGTACTCTTGAATGGTGGAGGTTTGTCGGATCTTTGCTAGTTGTCCGTCAATATTATTGTAATCGGTTGGTTTGAAGCGGATCAGCAGTCCTTCTTTGAATTGTTGCCATGAAAGGACTCCATAAGTATGTTCAAACCAGTCAAACCACTGTATAGCATACCCTTCAAGATGTATAGCTGCAATTTTCACCATAGATGCATCCGCGGTTTTGTGGTACCGAAAATATCGCTCCACGTGCGAGATCCAACCAATTGGGTCTCCTTCTTCCCATCTAGGGAAGTCCACTCTCATGCATGGATAGTTGGGGTCAGTCATAGAGCTTCCCCTCTCTTGGAAGTCATATCTTCAGGCTTGGTGTGATTGGGCAAAGCTCTCTCCGTGATATGATTTTTTCGGGCTTAGTGGTCGGCCCAATCTGAGTTCGGTAAAGAGCGTCCGAATCTTATCCTCCATTCGCGCCTCCAAGGCTTCGAATTTAGCATTGATTGCCTCCTTAGATGCCATAGTATATGCCTCTAAATCGATGATATTAAGATCATTCTTTTGTTGTTAGGTTAAAGGCATGTATTGGTTGAGAGAAGTGATGGTCGAAAGGGTTGGTGGATCGGTGGATATAGGCTACGATTTAGGTTTGATTTGTGGCTGTTTTGGGTGCAGTTTGAGGGTGTGGTTTGGTGGAATTTTATGGCTGTAGATGAAAGTTTTGGATCTGTGGTACATGGTAGCAAAAGTTTGATAGAAATCAGTGGAAGTTGCAGCAACTTTGTGCTGTCTTGTAATAGCAGAATTATCGTCGAAGAAACAGCGGTTTCTCGACGTAATTTCGACCAAAAACTTGAGAGAATTGAGGAGGGAATTGATAACAAAATCACAGTTTATATGACAGCAAGGATGACTAATTTAATCAAGAAAATTTCAGCAGTATAACAGCAAGGAAATTGGTTGAAGTTGCGATAGCAGAATTCTCATCGAAAATTTTCAGCGGTTTACAATGAAAATTTATAGCAACACAAAATCATTTTTAGAGATGAATTCTTCAATAGATCAATCTTAGATAGAAGCCAAGATGATCTATGAAGTGTATAAGAAATTTCATTCAAAAAGGATTGCAAATAGATGGGTTAAGGCAACAATATATGGCTGAAATTTTCTACAGCACAGATTTTTAAGTATAGCAGATTGGACGTAAAAGATCAGTAGTTTATATTGAGAATTTTTTTATGAAACCAATGGAAAATCTACTATTATGAAGTGCCAAAGCTATCATAAAAATTTTGTAGAGATTTGGATAGAAACAACGTAGTATCAAGATCAAACAAGCAGTGCTATGCCGCTGAAATTTTACAGTGCAGATTTTCAAGTATAGCATATTAGACGTAAAATATCAATGGTTTATATTGAGAATTTTTTGACACAACCAAAGGGAAATATGAAGTTAGGAAGTGTCAAAGATTTGGATAGAAAAAACATAATAGCAAGATCAAACAGACAGTGCTATACGGTTGGAATTCTGCAATGTATCTTTCATCATAGAGATGAAAACTTTATGACGAAAAGTTTATGCAGCAATATAGGAATTATTTTTTTGGGAGTTTCAAATAAGGATAACTAAATTGCAGCAGCAGTAAGGTAGAAAACCAGAAGCTGTTACAATTCACGGAGAGATCAAAGGATGATCCGAGGTAGTGGAGATGACGACGGATTTGGCAACGATCTCTTAAGCAATTGTGGGAATTGATTTGGATGGTTGTAGAGGGTTGATAGATGGCTATGGAAGGGCAGCGAGACACCAAGAACGCTGCTCTGAAACCAGGTGTTAGAACCCTTGCAGATTCTAAACTTGGGGTTGATCTCTTTAAGGGATCGACCTCCTTGGAACTCTATAGGGGTTCCTCCGTCCAAGTTGCTTCTCAAAGGCTGCAGAAAAGATTCATCTATTGCTTATGAAAATAGGTGAAATACATGACTATTTATAGGGCTTCTAAACCCTAACTCCTAATAGGACTCTTACTTAAGACTCCTACTTCTGACCAACTTCTAATAGGACTCCTACTCAAGACTCCTACTTCTAACCAACACTTAATAGGACTCCTACTCAAGACTCTTATTCCTTTACAACTCCCTATTCTTCTCTAAAAAATAACCTCCTAACGCTAGCCGGCCTCTTCACCTCTTTAATAGGGGTCGACTTAGGTAGGTTTTACATGAATGTCCCTCTCAATTACGACTCTCCTAGCTAGAGTCCTAACACCTATTAGGAGTTAGTTAGAAGTAGGAGTCTTGAGTAGGAGTCCTATTAGGAGTTTGGGTTTAGAGGTCCTATAAATAGTCATGTTTTCCTCCTCTTTTTATAAGCAATAGATGAATCTTTTCTACAGCCTTTGAGCAGCAACTTGGAGGGAGGAACCCCTATAGAGTTCCAAGGAGGTCGATCCCCTAAAGAGATCAACCCTAAGTTTAGAATCTACAAGGGTTCTAACACAATATTATTAGCTGAAGAAAAATATCATATTATCAGCATGGTCCATATGAACATATTGTAGCAAATTAGACACTCCCGTTTCAATTTCTTATGCGTATTGGACTTCTCCAAGATATTGATCGATTATTAATTAATTTCTTCTGGAATGATACAAATGATAAGGCAATGCATATGATAAATTGGGACAGCATTTACAAACTGAAAGATGAAGGGGGACTATACCTGAGAAATATTAAAGATTGGAAGAAAGCATGTCTTGTACAGCAATTGTGGGATCTTTTGCAAAACAAATATTCCTTATGGTCACTTTGGGTTTCTACTAGGTATCTTTCAAAGGAATTAATCTGGGAAATATCAACAAGAACATACCACTCTGCAACTTGGAAAAAGGATTTTAAAGGCAAGGAATCGGTTAATCAAACATATTTGTTATGCAATCTCTTCTGGAACTAATACTATCGCAGGTGCACTCAATGAGTTTTTTTTTTGTAAGTAAAACTAAATTTATTGTTGTAAAGTTTCTACAAATAGATTTATCTATACAAGTCATAGACAAAGCCAAGTAACTCATTCAGTGCACATGCAGTTGGTTATGACTACACATGCTGTAGACTATAACTCCTAACTATAGCCAACAACTAAAATGCATGTCCAAATATGTCAAGATTATCTGTGGGTATAGTATTTAACTTCATTCCCAAGATCTTTAGTTAATAGCAAAATTAAATTTGATAAAAATATCGTTTTCTCTTTGAGTAATATGCTACAATTTGAGATCATGCTCTATACAGGATCTTGTGTCTCTAATAATCTCTGTCAAGAGCTGAGCATTGTTTGTGTATTGACATTCAAATATTCTGCTACATCTCTCCTTCCACGTCCACCAAATAACGCATCTGAAAGTAACCTTTGCCAATTGTGTGAGAGGCCCTTTTCTTGAGAAACAATGCATAAGGTCGCCTAGTTCTTGATGTAAGTTTGGTTGCGGTAGTCTATTGAGTTCAAATCGCTGGAGAATCTCCTTCCATATCCATTTAGTATAGTCACAAGCAAATTAGAGGTGGTCAATAGTTTCTTCTTGTTGCATACAAAAGGAGCATCGGTTAACATTGTAGAAACCTCTTCTCTTCATATTGTCTATTGTAGTTAGTTTATTAAGAAGCGCCTGCCATGTACATAGGGAATGTCTCTATGATCCCGGTCGATCCAATGTCCAACTGCTTGGGATCCACTTTTTATTTCTTTGCCTGATTTGATTCCATGCAGATGTGGCACTAAATTTACCATTGTCATGAGGCCAAATAAGTATATCTGAAGAGTTTTTCTTGATTGGAATAGTTGTGATAGTCGGCCAAACTGATAACATTTCGGGAGAAATAGGATTAGGGAGACACCAGGTACCATTAGCAATGAACTCGGAAACCATCCAATCTTTGGGAGCCCCAAGGTCTTTTTTTTTTTTTATAAGTAAAAAAAAAAAGTTTTAGTTCCAAAAGAGATTGCATAAGAAATGTGTTTGATTAGCTATTTACCCACGAATCAAACCACATATTCTCTTCTGATATAATTGAAATATACTCTTCCCATTTACCCAAGGATCATACCACATATTAGTTTTAGTTCCAAAAGAGATTGCATAAGAAATGTGTTTGATTAGCCAATTCCTTACCTTTAAAATGTGTTTGATTAGCCAATTCCTTGCATAAGAGAGTGGTATATTCTTATTGATATTTCTCATATTGATTCCTTTGAAAGATACCTAGCAGAAACCCAAAGTGACCATAAGGAACATTTATTTTGCAAAAGATCCCACAATTGCTATACCAGACATGCTTTATTCCAATCTTTAATATTTCTCAGGTTTAGGCCCCTTCATCTTTCGATTTACAGATGCTGTCCCAATTTATCATATGCATTACCTTTTCATTTATATCATTCCATAAGAAATTCATTAATTACCGTTCAATATATTGGAGAAGTCCAACAGGCAGAAGAAATGCATTAGACCAATATAAGGAATAAGAGTACAACACCGAACGGATAAGTTCAAGTCGTCCTTCTTTTGATAGAAGCCTATTTTTCTAGAAAGAAATTCTACTCTTTATTTTTTGCAGGATAGGCTGACAGTGAGTTTTATGAATGCCAGTCAATATGGGTGGGAGACCCAGATAAGGAACTGGCAGGCTTCCCCCACTAACCCCCAAAGAGTGTGCAATAAGTTCTTTTCCCTTAATGCAAGGACCTATATATACTTTACTTTTCTCATGATTTAACCGAAGACTAGAAACCATAACAATGTCGTTAAGAATAGATGCCACGTTCCTTATTGAAGTTGGATCATTTTGGAGAAAGATAAGTAAATCATCTGCAAAAGTTATGTGTGATATATGAATAGAACCAGCATTGAGTACTTTAATGCTACCATTCGAGACTGCGTATTCTAACATACAGCTAAGTCCTTCTATCGCAATAGTAAATAGATACGGAGAGGGTGGATCACCTTGTCGGATGTCATTCATGCTCCCAAAAAAACCCATAGGTGAGCCATTAAAGAGTATCGAAAACTTTGGGGTTTCCAAGCAACTTTGAATCCAATTAACCCATTGCCGTGGGAAGTTCATAACGAGGAGAATCTTATAGATAAAGTTTCTATTAACTGAATCAAAAGCTTTCTGTAAATCAGCTTTAAAACATATTTTCGTCCCTCTTGTTTTTTAGTGCAGATCTTTGACCAAGTCATTAGCAAGCATACTTCTTCCTTTGATGAAAGCAGCCTGATTTGGACTAATGATCTTCTGTATTACCTTTTGCATTCTATTTGCCAATACTTTGGAGATGATCTTGTAAATAAAGTTGCATAATGATATGGGTCGATAATTCTCCAGTGAATCAGCCCCTGCATTCTTAGGAATTAGAGAGATCAAAGTGCAATTCATCTCTCTAAGAATATGACCTGAAAAGAAAAAATGTTGGCAAGCCTTAATCACATCATTTCCGATAATAGACCATGTAGTTTGATAAAATTCAGCTGGAAATCCATATGGACTAGGGCTTTTATGCTTCGGTGACTTAAAGACAACACTTACAATTTCGTCATCTGTAATTGGGGCATTGAGGATTGAAATGGCATCCGAATCAAGTTTTCTAGTTGACTCCACATGAATGTTACTAGGTTGCTCAGCTTGATTGATTACGATAAAGCTATTTGTAGAAACTTTACAACAATCCATTTACTTTTACTTACCATAAAAAAAAGAACTGTTTACCAATGACTCTAGTGAAACTTTTGGTAGAATATGGGTCTTATGGTATCCTAACTCTATTAGTGCCTGTTTTATTTTTGCTACTGATCAATTCATCCATCTTATGGTGGAAGATAAAAATAATAGCTCTCAATTCAATTTTTTTTTTTTTGGTAAGTAAAAGTAAATTGATTGTTGTAAAGTTTTTACAAATAGCTTTATCTATACATATCATAGACAAAGCCAAGTATCTCATTGAGTGCACATGCGGTAGTTATGACTACACATGCTGTAGACTATAACTCATAACTGTAGGCAACAAGTAAAATGCATGTCCAAATATGTCAAGACAATCTATGGGTATAGTATTTAACACCATTCCCAAGATCTTTAGTTAATAGCAAAATTAAATTTGATAAAAAAAAAATTTCTCTTTGGGTAATGTGCTTCAATTTGAGATCGTACTCCATACAGGATCTTGAGTCTCTAATAATCTCTGTCAAGAGTTGAGCATTGTTTGTGTGTTCTCTCCTTCCACATCTACCAAATAGCATATTTAAAAGTAACCTTTGCTAATTGTGTGAGAGGCCCTTTTCTTGTGAAATATTGCATGAGGTCGCCTAGTTCTTAATGTAAGTTTGATTGCGGTAGTATAGTCATAAGCAAAATAGAGGTGGTCAACAGTTTCTTCTTGTTGCATACAAAGGTAGCATCGGTTAACATGGTAGATACCTCTTCTCTTCATATTGTCTATTGTAGGTAGTTTATTGAGAAGGGCCTGCCATGTACATAGGGAATGTCTCTGTGATCCCGATCGATCACATGTCCAACTGCTTAGGATTCACTTTTTATTTCTTTGCCATATTTGATTCCATGCTGATGTGGCACTAAATTTACTATTGTCATGAGGCCAAATAAGTATATCTAAAGAGTTTTTCCTGATTGGAATAGCTGTGATAGTCGGCCAAAGTGATAACATTTCGGGAGAAATAGGATTAGGGAGACACCAGGTACCATTAGCAATGAACTCGGAAACCTTCCAATCTTTGGGAGCCCCAAGGTCTTTATGTATTCTGTCACCATATAATTGAAATAAACTCTTTCCATTTACCGAAGGATCATACCATATATTAGTATTAGTTCCAGAAGAGATTACATAAGAAATATGTTTAATTAGCCAATCCCTTGCCATTAAAATCCCTTTCCAAGCTGCAGAGTGATATGTTCTTGTTGATATTTCCCAGATTGATTCCTTTGAAAGATACCTAGCAGAAACCCAAAGTGACCATAAGGAACATTTGTTTTGGAAAAGATCCCACAATTGCTGTACCAGACATTCTTTATTCCAATCTTTAATATTTCTTAGGTTTAGGCCCCCTTCATTTTTCGGTTTGCAGATGCTGTCTCAATTTATCATATGCATTGCCTTATTATTTGTACCATTCCAAAAAAAAATCATTAATAACCGTTCAATATCTTGGATAAGTCCAACAGGCAGAAGAAATGCATTAGACCAATATAAGGAATAAGAGTGCAACACCGAACGGATAAGTTCAAGTCGTCCTGCTTTTGATAGAAGCCTATTTTTCTAGGAAGAAATTCTACTCTTTATTTTTTGCAGGCTGATAGTGGGTTTTGTGAATGCCAGTCGATATGAGTGGGAGATCTAGATAAGGAACTGGCAGGCTTCCCTCACTAACCCCTAGAGTGTGTGCAATAAGGTCCTTTTCATTAATGCAATGACCTATATATACTTTACTTTTCACATGATTTAACCAAAGGCCAAAAACCACACCCAAGTCGTTAAGATGAGATGCCAGATTCCTTACTGAAGTTAGATCATTTTAGAGAAAGATAAGTAAATCATCTGTAAAAGTTATGTGTGATATATGAATAGAACTAACATTGGGTACCTTAATGCTACTATTCGAGACTGCGTGTTCCAACATACAACTAAGTCCTTCCATCGCAATAGTAAATAGATACGGAGAGAGTGGATCACCTTGTCGGTTGTCATTCGTGCTCCCAAAAAAACCAATATATAAGCCATTAGAGAGTATCGAAAACTTTGGGGTTTCCAAGCAACTTTGAATCCAATTAACCCATTACTGTGGGAAGTTCGTATCGAGGAGCATCTTATATATAAATTTTCTATTAACTGAATCAAAAGCTTTCCATAAATCAGCTTTACAATAGATTTTTGTCCCTCTTGTTTTTGAGTGCAGATCTTTGAGCAAGTCATTATCAAGCATAATGTTATGATGTAAACTTCTTCCTTTGATAAAAGCAGCCTGATTTGGACTAATGATCTTCTGTATTATCTTTTGCATTGTATTTACCAACACTTTGGAGATGATCTTATAAATAAAGTTGCAAAATAATATGGGTCGATAGTTCTCCAGTGAATCAGTCTTTGCATTCTTAGGAATTAGAGAGATAAAAGTGTAATTCATCTCTCTAAGAATATGACCTAAAGAGAAACAATGTTGGCAAGCCTTAATCACATCATTTCCAATAATAGACCATGCAGTTTGATAGAATTCAATTGGATATCCATCTGGACCAGGGCTTTTGTGCCTCGGTGACTTAAAGACAACTCTTACAATTTCGTCATTTGTAATTACGGCATTGAGGATTGAAATTGTATCTGAATCAAGTTTTCTAGTTGGCTCCACATGAATGTTACTAGGTTGCATGGTAAAAGTATATTTCAATTATATGGTAAAAGTATATTTCAATTATCACTTTGGCTGACTATTACAACTATTCCAATCAGGAATAACCTTTCAGATTTATTTATTTGGCTTCATGACAATGGCAAATTTAGTGCCACATCCGCTTTGAATCAAATTAGACAAATAAATAACAAGTGCCTCCCAAGTAGTTGGACATGGGATCGATCGGGATCATAGAAACATTCCTTATGTAAATGGCAGGCTCTTCTAAATAAATTATCTACAATAGACAATATGAAAAGAAGAGGTATCCATCATGTTAACCGATGCTCCCTTTGCATGCAACAAGAAGAAACTGTTGACCATCTCTATTTTGCTTGTGGCTATACTAAATGGATATGGAAGGAGATTCTCCAGCGATTCGAACTCAATAGAATGCCGCAACCAAACTTGCATCAAGAATTAGGTGACCTCATGCAATGTTTTTCAAGAAAAGAGCCTCTTACACAATTGACAAAGGTTATATTCAAATGCGCTATTTGGTGGATGTGGAAGGAAAGATGTAGCAGAATCTTTGAGTGTCAACACACAAACAATGCTCAGTTCTTGACATAGATTATTAGAGACTCAAGATCATGTATAGAGAACGATCTGAAAATGGAGCACCTTTGATACCGGGGAGGGTAAAATTGCAGAATGGATTTCGAAAGAACACCAATATAATAGTTGTATAGATAGAAAATATCACAGAAGGCAATAAACGAACTCTTGAAGAAACTTCGGTAAAACGAAATATAGCTCACCACCAAGTTTAAAAATCAAAAGGGATACAGAAGATCACCACCCTAATGATAATAAACAAGGATACAGAACTGAAAGCAAAAGACTCACCACTCAAGGACGCATCCAAGAGATACAGAGTTCAAAAGAGCACTCCAAGAGAGCTTCTACCAATATCCTCAGTTTTCTAAAGTCTTTTCTAAGCATAGGAAATAAATACTAGTGCATGAAACAACCCTTCATGCATAGGAAATTTCGAAATTAAGTGCTTTACAACTACCAACCAACTCCATTAATGTATTCCTTAGCCATGAAGAAAAGCACCATGATATAGCTTTACATTTCCCAACCAACTCCATTAATGTATTTTTTTTTTTGATAAGTTCCATTAATGTATTCCTTTGTGCTGGGAATATGCTGATGAGCTGTCTTTTCTGAGCAGGTTGAATTGAAGATTATGTAGCAATATTATTGGCTGAAAAAAATATCATATTATCGGTATGGTCTATAAGAGTAGATTGTAGCAAATTAGACACTCCCATGTCAATCTCCCCTGGTTGAAAAAGACTTGTCCTCAAGTTCTTGTTTGTTTCGTCATCATGATTATAAAAAGGACTTAAATCAGGTACATTAAATGTTGGGGATACTCCGTAATCTTTAGGTAGCTCAATCTCATAAGCATTTTTGCCATTTTTCTTAAGCACCTTGAATGGACCATCAGCCTTATGTTTCAGTTTTCAAAATTTTCCTGGTGGAAACCTCTCCTTCCTTAGATGAATCCAAACCAAATCACCTGCATTAAACTCCATAAGTTTTTTGTGTTTGTTAGCAGCTTGCATGTACCTCTCATTTTGTTTCTCAATGGTTGCTTTCACACCCTCATGTAGCTTCTTTATCTGCTTAGCTCTTTCATCAACATCTCCACTAAATTGCTTTGTTGTAGAATGAGGGATTAAGTCCAAAGGACCAGCAGGATTAGCACCATAAACTACCTCAAAAGGACTCTTACCAATACTATGATGCATAGAACGATTGTAGGCAAACTCAATTTGTGGAAGAATGACATCCCATTGCTTAATATTCTTACCAACATAGCTTCTAAGCAAATTTTCCAAGCTTCAGTTTGTTACCTCAGTTTGCCCATCGGTACGTGGACGATGCGAGCTGCTGAAATTCAAAGAAGTGCCTAGCTTCCTCCAAAGAGTTCTCCAAAAATGACTAACAAATTTTGAATCTCGATCAGACACCATAGTTCTTGGAACACCATGCAATTTAACAATCTCCTTAAAATATAAATCAACAATATGAGATGCATCATTAAATTTATTGCATGGAACAAAGTGAGACATTTTTTAAAATCTGTCAACAACAACCATGATAGAATCCTTGTTCCTTTAAGTTTTAGGCAGTCCCAAAACGAAATCAAGACTCACATCCTCCCATGGAGCATTTGACACTAGCAATGGAATGTCCAAACCAGAATTTTGACTTCTTATTTTTGCCAAATGACACAATTGGCATTGCTTCACATGTCTATCCACATCTCTGAACATTTTAGGCCAGTAGAAATTTGATTGAACAAGAGCTAGAGTCTTGTCCCTACCGAAATGTCCTCCCAAAACACCACCATGAGCTTCAGCTATAATTACTTGTCTCAAAGAATACGATGGAACACACAAAGCATTAGCTCGAAAAAGAAAACCATCAAAGATAAAAAATTATTGAAAGGAACCTGATTTACAATTCTGCCATATCGAGCCAAAATCCAGATCATTCTCATATAGATCTTTGAATGTTTCAAATCCAACCACTTTGACTTCCATTGCTGATAATAAAGAATGCTTTCTGCTCAATACGTCAGCAACTACATTTTGAACACCAGATTTGTGCTTGATTGTAAAGTTGTAAGATTGTAAAAACTCCACCCAATCTGCATGCCTCTTGTTTAGCTTGTGCTAGTGATTAATGAACTTTAATGCCTCATGATCAGAATATAGAACAAATGGCTTGGCAAGAAGATATTGACTCCAATGAGACAAAGCTCGATAAATCGCATAAAACTCCTTATCATAAGTAGAGTATTTCTTTCTCATATCGTTTAGCTTTTCACTAAAAAATACAATGGGTCTTCCGTCTTGACTCAAAACAGCACCAATTCCCACATTAGATGCATCACATTCAACGTCAAACACATTATCAAAATTTGGTAGAACTAAGATAGGAGCTTCAGTAACCTTTATTTTCAAAAGCTCAAAAGCATCGTTAGCCTCACTAGTCCACTTGATAAATCTTCTGTAAAACGAAGTTAAGCCATGGAAACTCCTCACATCATGCAACGAAGCAGGTGTCGGCTGTCACGCCCCTCAAAATATCGACAATATTTAAAATTTTCATCATAACTAACCCAGGATCCAAACATACATTTGAGGTCACTAAGAAAACATTCAGATCAAAAATTTCACCTCTATAGTCTACAAATTCATAACCCCGTGCAGTTCATAAACATCTCACACATCACTCGATAATTCAAACAAACTGAACTTAACTCATCAAAATAATAACCACAACATAAAATTCACAAGTGGGGAAGTCTATGCAGTCACCAAACCAACGATTACCATAAGATCATATCATTACATAAATTTAACTTAACATTCCAAAATCTTATACATGAGGGATCTTACACAAAATCCACACGTTTAGATTTATCGTCACATTTCATAAGATGCAAAGTATCTTATACAACATATACACATATGCTAACAAAGATCTGCCCAAAATCTTCTAAACTTTCCACCGCCTCAGCCCAATCTTAACATTTAAGCAAGCGATACGCTATCCTGAAAAATTTATCAACAAACGGGGTGAGTATAAAGAGCTCAGCAAGTGACTAACATATCCATATCAAAATAGTACAATTTCCAAAGAGATACAGTTTCAAAATACAAGGCAGAATATACGATTTCGTAGACACAATATCATTAGGAGCATAAACACAATTGTCCTTTCAATCTTACATATTTGGTTCCTAACAGATGGGGCATAGAGTAATTGGAGCATATCAGTAACAAAGGAAACATATCGGAGCTTATCAATGGCATATAAAATGTTCCGAAGCATATCAACGGCATATGGAACATTTCGAAGCAAAATCATCAGTGAATGAAGCATTTCAGAGCATATCAAAAACAAATATCGTACAGAAGCTCAAACGTCGTCCTTGACGTTGCAATTATATCATTCTGATCCAGAGTATGAATAGAAACAACTCAACAAAACTCTGGATGTCATATCAAACATATAGAAGGTGTAGTGGGATCTCAGTCATAATGTGATTCATCCATTTCTGAATGACCACCTGACAAAAGTCTCCCACGTCTAGGAGCTCTATCCACCCACGTCTAGGTGAAGTCAGAGGGGGCCGGCAGAGCATCGCAGGCTCTAAGCACACACCCTTTACCATTTCTAGCAAAGGTCCAGAATATCCCACATAGCGGGACCCCACATAGCGGGCAATAAGCGCATATTCTTTACCATTTCTGGCAAAGGTCCAAAATATCCCATATAGCGGGACCCCACATAGCGGGCAATAAGCGCATGCACTTTACCATTTCTGGCAAGGGTCCAGACAATCCCACACACCAGAGTACAAGAGGGCAGTTTTAACAATAAGTAACATATATCGGAAGTACACGCGGAACAACGAAACGTGCATGTGCCTTTTCAAGACAATACGAAACAAAGAACAAATCTCTCACAAATGTATTCAGATTTGGAATGAAATGAAAACAAGAGTATACAGGGATTCCAAACAATCATATTTAGCTCAATTCCAATAAGAAGGTTAGACGAATTCAAATATCCAAAGGAATGGAACAAAATACGCGAAATCGACCAAAGCTCGATTTCGGACAGGATTCCAGTGGCACATCAAACAAATATTTCAGAATATCAATTATGCTCTAATACCCATAAGAAAGCTATGGTCGAACCATATATCAATCTATATTCTGATGGAACAAGTTTCATATGAAACAGGGTTCCCAACACGGAGTTACCTTTGATTTGGTAACACAAGGTCAAAAACACAATCACTGTTTTGCAGAATTTATAGGGTCGGATTCAACAGATAATATGGTAGGCAATTGAATTCCAAAATTTCCAAACTATATGTCAAAAGAAAGATTTTCAAATCTAGTTTCAAATAAAATCAGTTTGGTACAAATCAGAATTTTCAACAGGGAGTTATAGACATTTTAGTATCCACAGGTCAGAAATCTTAAACCCTGTTTTACAGCGTCTATAGGCTCATTTGAAACAGATGTTTGGGTAAGTATTCGGTGTCCAAAATCTACAAAATTAGTGTCAAAAGGAAGATATACGAGTCTAATTTCAAACAAAATAGTTCCTGCCCGAATTCACTTTTTGTGCTAAAACTTATAGCTGAAATAGTGTATAGGGGTCAGTTTACCGAAAAAACTTCAGAATCCATGGTTCTATGTCCAAAGGGAGACATATCAGTTTCTAAATAGAAATCCTTCAATTTATTTTGAATCAACATAAAAACAGAGACTAAAAATTCTGTAGGATGGGGTTAAAACACTTGCCTTTGAGAATTTTGACCCGAAGTGAAAAGATTAAAGCAAGAACCCTAAAAACCCCAATTTTTTTTCTCTTCTTCTTCTTTCTTTCTTTCTTTCTTTGATCACCCACGAGATGCCTTCTCTGCTTCCTTAAGAACGAAGGCAGAGAGGCTTAAACTGTGGAATTTGTCATTTTGTGCGTTTTGCAGTTTAATCCTTATTTTTATCATATTCACGATTAGGTCCTTAGGGTTTACATATAGGTCCTTAGATTCTTTCTTTTTTTTTTTGAACAGATCTCCCAAATCTTACAAATGAGTTACCTCTGATTCATACTCTATTTCTTTTGTCAATTTAAAATAAATGCTTACATTATCACCAGAAATTTATACGAAAATTCGGAAATGAGGGGTGTTACATTGGCCAACTGAGAATAGCCTGTACCTTACTTTGATCCATCATGATTCCATCTTTTGAAACAACATACCCCAGAAACACCACACTAGAAGTAAATAAATCATACTTCTTTAAATTAGCATAAAGCTTTTGATGCCTCAAAATAAGAAAAATCTCTTTCAGATGATTCATATGCTTCTCTTCGCTCTTGTTGTACACCAATATATCGTCAAAATAAACTATAACAAATATTTCAATGCATGGCTTAAGTATGTGATTCATAAATCTCATGAAGGTGCTAGGAGCATTAGATAGCCCAAATGGCATAACCAACCATTCATATAAACCTTCTCTAGTTTTAAATGTTGTTTTCCACACATCTCCGGGCCTCATTCTTATTTGGTGATAGCCACTCCTCAAATCAATTTTTGAGAAAATATAAGCACCACACAATTGATCAATTAAATCATCTTACCTTGGAATATGAAAGCGATAGTCGACTGTGATTTTGTTGATGGTACGACTGTCCACGCACATTCTCCAAGAATCATCCTTCTTATGCACTAACAAGGCTGGAACCGCACAAGGACTCATACTCTCTCGGATTAACCCTTTTTTCACCAATTCATCAACTTGCCTTTGAAGTTCTTCATGCTCCTTGGGACTCATTCTATATGCTGTCTTATTAGGTAGAACAGCCCCCGGAATAAGATCAATGTGATGATGGATATCTCTTAAGGGTGGAAGGCCATGTGGAATCTCTTTTGGTATAACATCTTCAAACTCTTCCAAGATTTGTTTCATGATTTCTGGTGTCTCCTTGTGTTGTTCATTTTCTTCTACTACTAGTAGAGCCATAATATGACCACCTTTGTCTAATTCATCTTTGCATTCACTATAGGACATATAAGCGCTAACTTTCTTTTTTGGTGCACTGATTTCGGATGGTTGTAAAGGAGCTAAAATAATCTTCTTTTCATTCACCTTAAAAGAATAAGTATGTTTGTAGCCGTCATACAACACCCTTCTATCATAATGCCAAGGTCTTCCCAACAGTAAATGACAAGCATCCATAGGAGCAACATCACACCATACTTCATCTTTATAATACTTGCCAATCGAAAATGAAACAAAACATCTTTTAGTTACATTGATGTCATTTCCTTTTTGCAGCCAACATAACTGGTATGGATGTGGATGAGGGATGGTATCCAACTTTAGCTTCTGCACCATCTCCAAAGATACCACATTCTCAAAGCTGCCGCTGTTGATGATCACCAAGCACACTTTGCCAAGAGAAGTGCATTTAGTGTGAAACACATTTTTTCTCACCCAACTTTCATCGTCGGCCACATATGACACTTGTAAACTATATTATAATACAATAGACAAACCATGATCAGCATAAGTAATCTCTTCCTCATCATCATCGTATTTTGGTTCGTCGTCAGCTTCATCTTCTCCTTCATCACTATGATTTTCAACCAAAGTTATAATCCTCCTATTTAGACAATCCGAAGCAATATGCCCAAAACCATGACATTTGAAGCATTTTCGGCCGGTTGGGGTAGAAGAATTAGGTGTTTTTTTGCTGCCAGCAGATTCTTCACCCTTTTCTTGCACCTTCGATATCACCTTGCTTTGGACAGTAGGCTTGGAACTTCCTCCTTTTGTGTAGCCTTCTTTTGAGCCATACCGAAAACTCTTTTCAAACTTCTGTTGCTTTTTAACTTTTAATGCCAGCTTACTCACATCATTTAAAAACCAATATGGCTGTAGCTGAACAACTTTAGCAATCTCATACTTCAGACCTCCCAAGTATCTTGCAATTGTTTGCTCTTCCGATTCCACAAGTTCTCCTTTTAATATCAAATTATCAAATTCTGCAGTATACTCCTCCACACTAAGATCTTTTTGCTTGAAATCATGTATTTTGAGAAAGATCTCTTGCCTATGAGGTATATATTTTCTCTTTAGCTCCCTTTTCATTTTCTCCCATGTAACGATCTTACTCTTCCCCTCACGTTCTCTTTGTTTCTTCATATTTTCCCACCAAAAAGATGCATTCCGCTTGAGTTTGGGTGCCACAAGTTTGACCTTCTTTTGTTCTGGTGGTTCATGAAAATAAAAAATTCTTTCTACTGTGTTAAGCCAATCGATAAAGTCATCAACATCTATTTTACCTTCAAATTCTAGAATATCTAATCTAGGGTTATATTTATTCTGCCACTCATCTTGGGCTCCATTTCTTCTTCGACATCTTCTTGACTCCCTTGGAAGAGGTGTATCATCATCGGAAGTAAACTCTCGAGCTTCATTCTCATGTTGGTTATGTCTACTTTGAAGTTCGTCGATTATCTCATTTTTTTCTTGTAGGCTAGCTACGCAACAATTTTCGTAGCTGTAGCCTCAACGACTCAGCGTCATCTTCGTGGTCGCTACCTTCACCAACTACATCTTTTCCATTCCGCCTTACCATGATCTCTAGCCTTTAGCTCTTATACCAAACTGATGCCGGGGAGGGTAAAATTACAGAATGGATTTTGAAAGAACACCAATAGAATAGTTGTTCAGATAGAAAATATCACAAAAGGCAATGAACGAACTCTTGAAGAAACTTCGGTAAAACGAAATATAGCTCACCACCAAGTTTAAAGAATGATCAGAAAATAATGGAGCATCATACTCAAGAAGTGAATCGGGGTAAACTATTAACCATTCTTAATTAATCAGAGATCTATCGAGTCGAGCTATTATTTTTCTGTTAGCAGCACCTTGATTACTCCAGGAGAGCCAATTACCCACTGATTTCATATCAGTCAATGGAGTAGTATCTATGTAATCATTAAAACTCTGAAGCTGACTTTCTGAAAGCTGTCTACCCCCCACTTTTTCATTTGTGTACCGAATAGTATTAAAGTCACCAAGAACAATCCAAGATACATTAAGACAGCCATCTGCAATATTAGTTAGATCTGACCACAGTGTATTTCTTTCTTGCATACTGTTTGAAGCATATATACTAGTAAAATTGAATTGACCGCCATTCTTTTTGTCCTCTACCTTAAGATGGATGAATTGATCAGTAGCAGAAATAAACCAAGCATTAATAGAGTTAGGATGCCATAAGACCCATATTCTACCAAAAGTTTCATTTGAGTCATTGGTAAACAGTTCTGCGTCCGACCATATTAAATTCTTTTGAGCTTGAACGCATGATTGTTTAATTTTTATTTCCACTATAATAACAATATCACATGTGGCAGACTTGATTATTCTATTGAGCTCTCGACATTTCTCAGGCTTATTAAGTTCACGAACATTCCAACATGTTATCTTCATTAGTAATAAACAAATGAAAAATGTAGTAAGGTATTCATCTTACGACTTTGGATAGACTGTATCATCCTTTTTCTTATCCTTTGGTTTTGTATTTTTCTCCCGTATAATATCCTTACCTTTTATTACTTTATTCCTATATTTATCCACTTCATCTGTAGCTAGCAGATGTTTAAACTTTAAAATACCTTAAATCATGTGGTCTTGTTTGGCTGGATTTGTTAAAGCATGATAAGATTATTGCGGCACAATTTGGTAAAATTTAGCAGGAAATTTTACCCAACAGTGTCGCATTGAATCTCATGTTAGGCAGAAGGGAACGGAACCCTATCCTCTCTGCGGCCGGCGTTCTTCTTCCATTGTGAAATAGAGGGCGAAGAAGAGGAAAGGGGCTGAGGTTTCTGCTCTCAAGGAGCGATTGACCAGCTGTGCTGTCAAGGAAAGAAAGCGGTACCTTGATTCTTCTTCGCAGAAGGGAATGGAAGAAAGAGGGGGAAACGGAACCTATTCTGTTCTCCTTCTTTCAGCGAGATCGAAGAAGGTGGGAGATCTGCTCTGTTTCTCTTGCACGAACAAAGGAGGGGTCTCCTTACTCTTCTAATCGGGAAAAAGGAGCCCGAACAGTGGAGATCTGCTCTCCTTCTTCCAGCGAGATCCGAGAAGGGAGAAGAGAGGGTCTCTGCACCGCCCCCTTTCCCCTGCTTCTCATCGGGGAAAAGGGGCTCGGTGGCTGATTCCTTCCAGCGGAGGCGAGGCTGCGACCAGAGAGATCGGGGACGCTCTGCTCTTTCAAGATCGAAAACTTTCTTCCTCTACTCATCGTAGAAAAGGGGCCCGGGAAAATATTGGGGCAGATCGGATCTTGAAACTGAAAAAAAATTTCTGTTCTTCGCAGAAAGGAACGGAACAGAGGACAAAGAAATTTCTGTTCTTCGCAGAAAGGAACGGAACAGAGGACAAAGAAATTTCTGTTCTTCTTTCCTCTCTGCGGTTGGTAGCAACGGGAAGGCTAAAATCGAACCTTTCTCTCCTGCTCTACTCGGTGAAACAGAGTTCCATACGGGGGGGGGGGGTGGCAATTGCATAAAGGAGAGTTCCTTCTTATAATAATAATAATAATAATAAATAAATAAATAAATAAAAATAAAAATAAAAAGCGCGCCATGACATGGCAGTGATGGTCCCTGGGTCTGGTGACGGTGGCGAGAGGGTAGATTCGACGGCGAGGCTCCCTTTTCAAGTTGCTCGTCCAATACCATTTTTTCGGCGAGATGTTCCTTTGACGAAGCAGCATCAAAGTAGGTCGCGCTCTAGATCGCGACCTCCTGCTCTTATTTCCAATGAACCTCAGCGATGGACTAGCCTCTAAAAGGCTCTAATTGGAAGCCCGGACCTCAGTTTGGAATTCTTTACTCTAGAAGTTCAGGCTGAAAAGAAGATTGCTATGTATGAGATAGATGATTCCGCAAAGCTAATTGAGACATGGTCTATGGCGATTGTTGGCTATGTGGTAGGTCTCAAAACATCCTATTTCCCACTATCGTCATTTATAAAAACTAGATGGGGAACATCGGCATTTGACCTTTATATGCTAGAGAACGGTTTCTTTGTTTGCAAGCTATACTCTGAAGAAGATTTGCAACGGGTCCTTGAAGGGTTCTGGACTATTCGTGGCCATCCAATGATTCTACGACGCTGGTCTCCTAATGTCTGTTTGGAATTAGACAGTCTACAGTCTATTCCCTTATGGGTATCGTTTCAAGGTCTCCCTCTACATCTTTGGAGTCGACATTTTATTGCAAAGTTATGCGGTACTTTGGGACAGTCACTCTTCATATTCTTGGAAGCCACAACGATGCAAGAGTTGCTTATCTTTTGGTCATGGAAATGGAGCCTATCAACAAACCCCGAAACTAATTAATAAGATCTATAGGCCACGTCAGATGCCTCAGCAATAAGACGAACCTCCCCTAATGGTAGTAGAACCGTTGGTGACGTAGACGTGTGAGCATTTCGACTCGTAGGGACAACGCCATAGACAAGACAAATCAGGAACTTTATCTCTCCCTATTATGTCGGAGCTTTCCACAACAGCCCATGGTACTCATGGACAGGAGAAGCAGAAGTTGGAAACTTCATCTCTTACTATATTACCGGATCCATCCACAACAGGAATTCCAATATCCACTCAACATGCCAACCAAGACATTGTGACTCAACAAACTCAAGCACTAACAAACATCGCCAGCAAGGATATTCTGCCACAACAAACACATGCCCCAACAAACCTTATTAGTAAGGATATTCTGCCTCAACTATCTCATGCATCAATAAATCATACTAACCAGGATATTGCGCCTCAACAATCAGACTACTCGACTCAAGGTATAAAGTTTAAAAATTTGATAGTTGTGGATGAAGTGGATAAATATAGAAATAAAGCCTTAAAAGGTAAAGATATTGTGCGGGAGGAAAATGCAAAACCTAAGGATAAGAAAAAGGATGGTACTATCCATTCAAAGTCGTAGAATGAATACCTTACTTTCTTTTTCTGATGAAGATAATTTGCTGGAATGTTCGTGGACTTAATAAGCCTGAAAAATGTCGGGAGCTCAACAGAATAATCAAGTCTGCCACATGTGATATTGCTATTCTCGTAGAAACAAAAATTAAAAAAGCGCTCGTTCTTACTCAAAAGAATTTAATATGGCCGGACGTAGAACTATTTACCAATGACTCTAGTAAAACATTTGGTAGAATATGGGTCTTATGGCATCCTAACTCCATTAATGCTTGGTTTATTTCTACTACCGATCAATTCATTCATCTTAAGGTGGAGGACAAAAAGAATGGCTGTCAATTCAATTTTATTGGTATATATGCTTCAAATAGTATGCAAGAAAGAAATACACTTTGGACCGATCTGACTAACATTGCAAATAACTGTCTTAATATGCCGTGGATTGTTCTTGGTGACTTTAATACTGTTCGATACACAAATGAAAAAGTGGGGGGTAGACAGCATTCTGAAAGTCAGCTTCAAAGATTTAATGATTATATAGCCACTACCGCATTGATTGATATGAAATCTGTGGGCAATTGGCTCTCCTGGAGTAATCAAGGCGATGGTAACAGAAAAATAATGGCTCGACTAGACAGATGTTTGATTAACCAAGAATTGTTAACAGTTTACCCTGATTCACTTCTTGAGTATGATGCACCATTGTTTTCTGTTCATTCCTTAATGTATATACACGTAGAGAAAGCAACACCTAGAGGCAAGAAACCATTTAGATTCGTTAACATGTGGAGCACTCATCCTCAGTTCCTTGATATTATCAGATCAGCTTGGAATATTAATATACATGGTTCGCCACTTTACATCTTATGTCAAAAGCTCAAAGTTTGCAAAGCGGCACTGAAGGAGTGGAATACAAACACCTTTGGAAATATTACCACTCGGGTTCAAATTTATAGAAAGGAACTAATGGTGATACAATATGAGCTACAACTTCAGCCTCAAGATGAGAATCTTATCTACAAAGAGACAGAAGCCATAAGTAACTTCATGCAAGCCTTAAAGCAGGAGGAAAGTTTTGCAAAGCAGAAGTCTCGACAGCATTGGCTAACTCTAGGAGATTCCAATACTAGTTTTTCTATGCATCCATTGCTACTCGAAGGGCCGTTAATCACATTAGAAAATGCAAAGACAAATATGGTAATCTTATTTAGAAGCCAACTAGAAAGCATGATTCGGATGACATTTCAATCCTTAATGCCCCAGTTACAGATGATGAAATTATAAGAGTTGCCTTTAAGTCACCGAAGGATAAAAGCCCTAGTCTAGATGGATTTCCAATTGAATTTTACCAAACTGCATGGTCTATTATTGGAAATGATGTGATTAAGGCTTGCCAACATTTTTTCTCTTTAGGTCGTATTCTTAGAGAGATGAACTGCACTTTTATTTCTTTAATTCCCAAGAATGCAGGGGCTGATTCACTAGAAATCTATCGACCCATATCATTATGCAACTTTATTTACAAGATCATCTCCAAAGTGTTGGCAGATAGAATGCAAAAGGTAATACACAAGATCATTAGTCCAAATCAGGCAGCTTTCATCAAAGGGAGAAGTATACATTATAATATTCTACTTGCTAATGACTTGATAAAGGACCTGCACTCAAATGCGAGAGGGACGAAAATATGTTTTAAAGCTGATTTACGGAAAGCCTTTGATTCAGTTAATAGGAGTTTTATCCATAAGATGCTGATCGATATGAACTTCCCACAGAAATGGGTAAATTGGATTCAAAGTTGCTTGGAAACTCCAAAGTTTCCGATACTTTTTAATGGCTCACCTATTGGTTTTTTTGGGAGCACGAATGACATCCGACAAGGTGATCCACTTTCTCCATATCTCTTTACTATTGCAATGGAAGGACTTAGCTGTATGTTGGAACAAGCAGTCTTGAATGACGGTATTAAGGTACCAAATGCTGGTTCTATTCACATATCACACATAACATTTACAGATGATTTACTTATATTTCTCCAGAATGATCCAACTTCAGTGAGGAACCTATCTACTATTCTAAATGACTTTGGTATGGTTTATAGCCTTCAGTTAAATCATGCTAAAAGTAAAGTCTATATGGGTCCTTGCATTGAGGACAAGGACTTTATTACACACAATCTGGGGGTTAATGAGGGAAGTTTGCCAGTTCCTTATCTGGGTCTCCCACTCATATCCACCGGCATTCATAAAACCCATTGTCAGCCTATCCTACAAAAAATAAAGAATAGAATTTTTTCCTGGAAAAATAGGCTTCTATCAAAAGCAGGACGACTTGAACTCATCCGTTCGGTGTTGTACTCATACTCTATATATTGGTCTAATACTTTTCTTCTGCCTATTGGACTTATCCAAGATATTAAATGGCTATTAATGAACTTCTTCTGGAATGGTACAAATGATAAGGCAATGCATATGGTAAATTGGGATAACATCTGTAAACCGAAAGATGAGGGGGGGCTGAACTTGAGAAATATTAGAGATTGGAATAAAGCATGTTTGGTACAACAATTGTGGGATCTTTTGCAAAATAAATGTTCCTTATGGTCACAATAGGTTTTTGCTAGGTATCTTTCAAAGGAATCAATTTGGAAAATTTCAACAAGAACATATCACTCTACAGCTTGGAAAGGAATTTTAAAGGCAAGGAATTGGCTAATCAAACACATTTCTTATGCAATCTCTTCTGGAACTAGTACTAATATATGGTACGATCCTTGGATAAATGGGAAGAGTATATTTCAATTATATGGTGACAGAATACGAAAAGACCTTGGGGCTCCCAAAGATTGAAAGTTTTCCGAGTTCATTGCTAAAGGTACCTGATGTCTTACTAATCCTATTTCTCCTGAAATGATATCACTTTGGCTGACTATCAAAGCTATTCCAATCAGGAACAACTCTTCAGATACACTTATTTGGCCTCATGACAATGGTAAATTTAGTGCCACATCCGTTTGGAATCAAATCAGGCAAAAAAATATCAAGTGGATCCCAAGCAATTGGACATGGGATAAACCGGGATCACAGAGACATTCCCTATGTACATGGCAGGCCCTTCTTAATAAACTACCTATAATAGATAATATTAAGAGAAGTGGTATCTATCATGTCCCTTTGTTTGCATTAAGAAGAAACTATTGACCACCTCTATTTTGCTTGTGGATATGAAAGGAGATTCTTCAGCGATTTGAACTCAATAGGCTGCCGCAACCAAACTTGCATCAAGAATTAGGCGACCTCATTCAAAGTTTCTCAAGAAAAGAACCTCTTACACAATCGGCAAAAGTTACTTTTAGATGTGCTAATTTGTGGATATGGAAGGAGAGATATAGCAGAAATTTTTTTTTTTTATAAGTAAAAGTAAATTGATTTTATGTAAAGTTTCTACAAATAGCTTTGACTATACAAGTTATAGATGAAGCTAGGTAACTCATAGAGTACTCATGCAGTAGTTATGACTACACATGCTGTAGACTATAACTCTTAACTGTGGCCAACAAATAAAATTTAAAGTCCAGATATGCCAAGATTTCCTGTGGGTATAGCTTTTGACATCATGCCCAAGATCTTTAGCTAATAACAAAATTGAATTTGATAAAAATATCTTTTTCTCTTTGTGTAAGATGCTCCATTTTGAGATCATTCTCCATACATGATCTTGAGTATGTAATAATCTCTGTCAAGAGATGAGCATTGTTTGTGTTTTGACACTCAAAGATTCTGCTACATCTTTCCTTCCACATCCACCAAATAGCGCATCTGAATATAACCTTTGTCAATTGTGTAAGAGGCCCTTTTCTTGAAAAACATTGCATGAGGTCAGCTAATTCTTGATGCAAGTTTGGTTGCGGCATTCTATTGAGTTCGAATCGCTGGAGAATCTCCTTCCAAATCCATTTAGTATAGTCACAAGCAAAATAGAGATGGTCAACAGTTTCTTCTTGTTGCATGCAAAGGGAGCATCGGTTAACATGATGGATACCTCTTCTTTTCATATTGTCTATTGTAGGTAGTTTATTCAGAAAGGTCTGCCATGTACATTAGGAATGTCTCTGTGATCCCGATCGATCCCATGTCCAACTGCTTTGGAGCCACTTATTATTTCTTTGCCTAATTTGATTCCACGCGGATGTGACACTAAATTTACCATTGTCATGAAGCCAAATAAGTACATCTGAAGGGTTGTTCCTGATTGGAATAGTTGTGATAGTCAGTCAAAGTGTTAACATTTCAGGATAAATAGGAGTAGGGAGACACTAGGTACCATTAGCAATGAACTCGGAAACCTTCCAATCTTTGTAAGCCCCAAGGTCTTTTCGTATTCTATCACCATATAATTGAAATATACTTTTCCCATTCACCCAAGGATCGTACCACATATTAGTATTAGTTCCAGTAGAGATTGCATAAGAAATGTGTTTGATTAGCCAATTCCTTGCATTTAAAATTCGTTTCCAAGCTGCAGAGTGGTATGTTCTTGTTGAAATTTCCCAAATCGATTCCTTTGAAAGATACCTAGCCGAAACCCATTGTGACCATCAGGAACATTTGTTTTGCAAAAGGTCCCACAATTGCTTTACAAACATGCTTTATTCCAATCTCTAGTATTTCTCAGGTTCAGCCCCCCTTCATCTTTCGGTTTGCAGATGCTGTCCCAATTTACCATAAGCATTGTTTTATCATTTGTGTCATTCCAGAAGAAGTTTATTAATAACCGTTCAATATCTTAGAGAAGTCCAATAGGCAGAAGAAATGCATTAGACCAATATATAGAGTAAGAGTACAACACTGAACGGATGAGTTCAAGTCGTCCTGCTTTTGAAAGAAGCCTATTTTTCCAGGAGAAAAATTCTATTCTTTATTTTTTGCAAGATAGGCTGACAGTGGGTTTTGTGAATGCCAGTGGATATAAGTGGGAGACCAAGATATCTAACTAGCAGATTTTCCTCACTAACCCCTAGGGTATGTGTAATAACATTTTTGTCCTCAATGCAAGGGCTCATGTAGACTTTGCTTTTCGCATGATTTAACTGAAGGCCATAAACTTTACCAAAATCATTCAGAATAATAGGCATATTTCTTACTGATGTTAAATCATTCTGAAGAAAGATAAGAAGATCTTCTGCAAAGATTATATGTGATGTATGAATAGGGCCAGCATGGGGTACCTTAATACTACCATCAAAGATCGCATATTCTAACATATAGCTAAGTCCTTTCATTGCAATTGTAAAGAGATATGGAGAGAGTGGATCGCCTTGTCGGATGCCATTCTTGCTCCAAAAAAAACCAATAGGTGAGCCGTTGAAGAGTATTAAAAACTTTGGAGTTTCTAAGCAACATTGAATCCAATTAACCCATTGCTGAGGGAAGTTCATACCGTGGAGCATCTTATAGATAAAGTTCCTATTAACTGAGTCAAAGGCTTTTCGTAGATCAGCTTTAAAACATATTTTTGTCTCATTTGCTTTTGAGTGCAGATCCTTGACCAAGTCATTAACAAGCAGAATATTATGATGTATACTTCTCCTTTTAATGAAAGCAGCCTGATTTGGACTAATTATCTTTTGTATTACCTTTTGCAATCTATCTGCTAACAGTTTGGAGATGATCTTGTAAATAAAGTTGCATAAAGATATGGGTCGATAGTTCTCTAGTGAATCAGCCCCTACATTCTTGGGAATTAAAGAAATAAAAGTGCAATTCATCTCTCTAAGAATATAACCTGAAGAGAAAAAATGTTGGCAAGCTTTAATCACATCATTACCAAAAATAGACCATGTAATTTGATAAAATTCGACAGGAAATCCGTTTGTACCAGGGCTTTTGTGCTTTGGGAATTAAAGAAATAAAAGTGCAATTCATCTCTCTAAGAATATGACTTGAAGAGAAAAAATGTTGACAAGCTTTAATCACATCATTACCAATAATAAACCATGTAATTTGGTAAAATTCAGTAGGAAATCTGTCTTACTCTTACTAGTAGCGGTGACTAGATCTAGGGCGATGGTACTGTATCGGCGACCACACTGTCGCAGCGACCATATCTAGGGCGACGGTACTGTAGCGGCGACAACACTGTAGCGGCGACGAGATCTCCCTAGGGCGATCTGACTCCTGCAGCGTTGGCTTTCTCCCACGGGCGAAGGTACTGTAGCAGCCCCTGCATTCTTGGGAATTAAAGAAATAAAAGTGCAATTCATCTCTCTAAGAATATGACCTGAAGAGAAAAAATATTGGCAAGCTTTAATCACATCATTACCAATAATAGACCATGTAATTTGGTAAAATTCAGCAGGAAATCCGTCTTACTCTTACTAGTAGTGGCGACCAGATCTAGGGCGATGGTACTGTAGTGGCGACGACACTGTAGCGGTGACCAGATCTCCCTAGCCAGGCTGCTCCAACAAGTACTAACCAGAATATTGTGCCACAACAATCTTATCATGCTTCAACAAACTCTGCCAATCAAGACCACATGATTCAAGGTATTTTAAAGTTTAAACATCTGCAAGCTGTAGATGAAGTGGATAAATATAGGAATAAAGCTATAAAAGGTAAGGATATTTTGCGAGAGGAAAATACAAAACCAAAGGATAAGAAAAAGGATGGTACAATCCATCTAAAGTCGTAGGATGAATACCTTACCACCTTTTTCATTTGTTTATTACTAATGAAGATAACATGCTGGAATGTTCGTGGACTTAATAAGACTGAGAAATGTCGGGAGCTCAACAGAATCAAGTATGTCGCATGTGATATCGTTATTCTAGTAGAAACGAAAATTAAACAATCGCACGTTCAAGCTCAAAAGAATTTAATATGGCCGGACAAAGAACTGTTAACCAATGACTCAAATGAAACTTTTGGTAGAATATGGGTCTTATGGCATCCTAACTCTATTAATGCTTGGTATATTTTTGCTACTGATCAATTCATCCATCTTAAGGTAGAGGACAAAAAGAATGGTTGTCAATTCAATTTCACTGATATATATGCTTCAAACAGTATGCAAGAAAGAAATACACTGTGGTAAGATCTAACTAACATTGCAGATGGATGTCTTAATGTACCTTGGATTGTTCTTGGTGACTTTAATATTGTTCGGTACACAAATGAAAAAGTGGGGGGTAGACAGCTTTCACAAAGTCGGCTTCAGAGTTTTAATGATTACATAGATACTGATGCATTGACTGATATGAAATCAGTGGGTAATTGGCTCTCCTGGAGTAATCAAGGTGCTACTAACAGAAAAATAATGGCTCGACTCGATAGATGTCTGATTAATAAATAATGGTTAATAGTTTACCCTAATTCACTTCTTGAGTATGATGCTCCATTGTTTTCTGATCATTCTTTAATGTATATACACGTAGATAAAGCAACACCAAAAGGCAAGAAACCGTTTAGATTCTTCAACATGTGGAGTACTCATCCTCGGTTTCTTGATGTTATCAGATCAGTTTGGAATGTTAATGTGCCCCCCCTTGCATCTTTTGTCAAAAACTCAAAGCCTGCAAAGCAGCACTTAAGGAGTGGAATACAAATACCTTTGGCAATATTACCACCCGAGTTCAATTTTGTAGAAAGGAACTAATAACAATGCAACATGAGCTGCAACTTCAGCCCCATGATGAGAATCTTATCGAAAAAGAGATAGAAGCTAGAAATAACTTCATGCAAGCCTTAAAACAGGAGGAAAGTTTTGCAAAACAGAAGTCTCGATAGCATTGGCTTACTTTAGGAGATTCCAATACTAAGTTTTTTTTTGCTTCTATTGCTACTCGAAGAGCCGTTAACCGCATCAGGAAATGCAGAGACAAAGATAACAATCTTATTGAGAATTTAGATGAGGTTAAAGCATACACTGAGTAATTATTTTATTCCTAACTCAACCAAGCGGGGCAACCTAATAATATTCATGTGGAGCCAACTAGAAAGCTTGATTCGAGTGCCATTTCTATCCTCAATGCCCCAATTACAGATGACGAAATAGTAAGAGTTGTCTTTTTTTTTCAAAAATAAAAGTAAATTGATTTTGTGTAAAGTTTCTACAAATAACTATGTCTATACAAGTTATAGACGAAGCTAGGTAACTCATAAAGTACTCATGCGGTAGTTTTGACTACACATGCTATAGACTATAACTCTTAACTGTGGCCAACAAATAAAATTTAAAGTCCGGATATGCCAAGATTTCATGTGGGTATAGCTTTTGACATCATGCTCAAGATCTTTAGCTAATAGCAAAATTGAATTTGGTAAAAATATCTTTTTTTCTCTATGTAAGGTGCTCTATTTTGAGATCGTTCTTCATACATGATCTTGAGTCTCTAATAATCTCTGTCAAGAGCTGAGCATTATTTGTGTATTGACACTCAAAGATTCTGCTACATCTTTCCTTCCACATCTACCAAATAGATCATCTGAATATAACCTTTGTCAATTGTGTAAGAGGCCCTTTTCTTGAAAAATATTGCATGAGGTCAGCTAATTCTTGATGCAAGTTTGGTTGCGGCATTCTATTGAGTTCGAATCGCTGGAGAATCTCCTTCTATATCCATTTCGTATAGTCACAAGCAAAATAAAGATGGTCAATAGTTTCTTCTTGTTGCATGCAAAGGGAGCATCGGTTAACATGATAGATACCTCTTCTTTTCATATTGTCTATTATAGGTAGTTTATTCTGAAGGGCCTACCATGTACATAAGGAATGTCTCTGTGATCCCGGTCGATCCCATGTCCAACTGCTTGGGAGCCACTTGTTATTTCTTTGCCTAATTTGATTCCATGCAGATGTGGCACTAAATTTGTCATTGTCATGAGGCCAAATAAGTATATCTGAAGAGTTGTTCCTGATTGGAATAGCTATGATAGTCGGCCAAAGTGATAACATTTCAGGAGATATAGGAGTAGGGAGACACCAGGTACCATTAGCAATGAACTCGAAAACCTTCCAATCTTTAAGAGCCCAAGGTCTTTTCGTATTCTGTAATCATATAATTGAAATATACTTTTCCCATTCACCCAAGGATCGTATCACATATTAGTATTAGTTCCAGTAGAGATTGCATAAGAAATATGTTTGATTAGCCAATTACTTGCCTTTAAAATTCCTTTCCAAGCCGTAGAGTGGTATGTTCTTGTTGAAATTTTCCAAATCGATTCCTTTGAAAGATACCTAGTAGAAACCCATTGTGACCATAAGGAACATTTGTTTTGCAAAAGGTCCCACAATTGCTTTACCAAACATGCTTTATTCCAATCTCTAGTATATCTCAGGTTTAGCCCCCCTTCATCTTTCAGTTTGCAGATGCTGTCCCAATTTACCATATGCATTGTCTTTTCATTTGTGCCATTCCAGAAGAAGTTTATTAATAACCGTTTAATATATTGGAGAAGTCAAATAGGTAGAAGAAATGCATTAGACCAATATATAGAGTAAGAGTACAACACCGAACGGATGAGTTCAAGTCGTCCTGCTTTTGAAAGAAGCCTATTTTTTCAGGAGGAAATTATATTCTCTATTTTTTGCAAGATAGGCTGACAGTGGGTTTTGTGAATGTAAGTGGATATGAGTGGGAGACCAAGATATGTAACTGGCAGATTTCCCTCACTAACCCCTAGGGTATGTGCAATAACATTTTTGTCGTCAATGCAAGGGCTCATGTAGACTTTACTTTTCGCATGATTTAACTGAAGGCCAGAAACTATACCAAAATCATTCAGAATAGTAGCCAGATTTCTTACTGAAGTTAAATCATTATGAAGAAAGATAAGAAGATCATCTGCAAAGATTATATGTGATATATGAATAGGGCTAGCATGGGGTACCTTAATACTGCCATCAGAGACCGCATATTCCAACATATAGCTAAGTCCTTCCATTGCAATTGTAAAGAGATATAGAGAGAGTGGATCGCCTTGTCAGATGTCATTCTTGCTCCCAAAAAAACCAATAGGTGAGCCGTTGAAGAGTATTGAAAACTTTGGAGTTTCTAAGTAACATTGAATCCAATTAACCCATTGCTGAGGGAAGTTCATACCGTGGAGCATCTTATAGATAAAGTTCCTATTAACTGAGTCAAAGGCTTTTCGTAGATCAGCTTTAAAACATATTTTTGTCCCATTTGCTTTTGAGTGCAGATTCTTGACCAAGTCATTAGCAAGCAGAATATTATGATGTATACTTCTCCCTTTAATGAAAGCAGCCTGATTTGGACTAATTATCTTGTGTATTACCTTTTGCAATCTATCTGCTAACAGGTTGGAGATGATCTTATAAATAAAGTTGCATAAAGGTATGGGTCGATAGTTCTCTAGTGAATCAGCACCTGCATTCTTGGGAATTAAAGAAATAAAAGTGCAATTCATCTCTCTAAGAATATGACCTGAAGAGAAAAAATGTTGGCAAGCTTTAATCACATCATTACCAATAATAGATGACGTAATTTGGTAAAATTCAGTAGGAAATCCGTCTGGACCAGGGCTTTTGTGCTTTGGTGACTTAAAGACAACTCTTACTATTTCGTCATCTGTAATTAGGGCATTGAGGATAGAAATGGCACTCGAATCAAGCTTTCTAGTTGGCTCTACATGAATATTATTAGGTGGCCCCGCTTGGTTGAGTAAGGAATAAAAAAATTGCTTAGTGTATGCTTTAACCTCATCTAAATTCTCAATAACATTGTTACCTTTGTCTCTGCATTTCCTGATGCGGTTAACGGCTCTTCAAGTAGCAATGGAAGCATAAAAAAATTAGTATTGTAATCCCCTAAAGTAAGCCAATGCTGTCGAGACTTCTGTTTTGCAAAACATTTCTCCTGCTTTAAGTCTTGCATGAAGTTATTTCTAGCTTCTGTCTCTTTTTCGATAAGATTCTCATCATGGGGCTGAAGTTGCAGCACATGTTGCATTGCTATTAGTTCTTTTCAGCAAAATTGAACTCGAGTGGTAATATTGCCAAATGTATTTGTATTCCACTCCTTAAGTGCTACTTTGCAGGCTTTGAGTTTTTGACATAAGATTTAAGGGAGGAATCCATGCACATTAACATTCCAAGCTGATCTGATAACATCAAGGAACTGAGGATGAGTCCTCCACATGTTGAAGAATCTAAATGGTTTCTTGCCTTTTGGTGTTGCTTTATCTGTGTGTATGTACATTAAAGAATGATCAGAAAATAATGGAGCATCATACTCAAGAAGTGAATTAGGGTAAACTATTAACTATTATTGATTAATCAGACATCTATCGAGTCGAGCCATTATTTTTCTATTAGCAACACCATGATTACTCCAGGAGAGCCAATTACCCACTGATTTCATATCAGTCAATGCAGTAGTATCTATGTAATCATTAAAACTCTGAAGCTGACTTTCTGAAAGCTGTCTACCCCCCACTTTTTCATTTGTGTACCGAATAGTATTAAAGTCACCAAGAACAATCTAAAGTACATTAAGACAGCCATCTGCAATGTTAGTTAGATCATACCACAGTGTATTTCTTTCTTGCATACTGTTTGAAGCATATATATCAGTGAAATTGAATTGACAATCATTCTTTTTGTCCTCTACATTAAGAAGGATGAATTGATCAGTAGCAGAAATATACCAAGCATTAATAGAGTTAGGATGCCATAAGACCCATATTCTACCAAAAGTTTCATTTGTCATTGGTAAACAGTTCTCCGTCCGGCCATATTAAATTCTTTTGAGCTTGAACACGTGATTGTTTAATTTTCATTTCCACTAGAATAACAATATCACATGCGGCAGACTTGATTATTCTGTTGAGCTCCCAACATTTCTCAGTCTTATTAAGTCCATGAACATTCCAGCATGTTATCTTCATCAGTAATAAACAAATGAAAAAGGTGGTAAGGTATTCATCCTACGACTTTAGATGGATTGTGCCATCCTTTTTCTTATCCTTTGTTTTTGTATTTTCCTCTCACACAATATCCTTACCTTTTATAGCTTTATTCCTATATTTATCCACTTTATCTACAGCTTGCAGATGTTTTAACTTTAAAATACCTTGAATCATGTGGTCTTGATTGGCAGGGTTTATTGAAGCATGATAAGAATGCTGCGGCACAATATCCTGGTTAGTACTTGTTGGAGCAGCCTAGCTAGAGAGGGTTTTTGGGGCATGAGTTTGTTGAGATAGAATATCCTTGTTGGCGATGTTTGTTGCGGCTTGAGTTTGTTGAGGAAGAATATCCTTGCTGGCGAGATTTGTTTGGGCCTGAGTTCGTTGAGCTATTGTGGACGGATCTGAAGATATTGGAAGAGATGAAGTTCCTAACTTATGCTTCTCCTGTCCATTAGTACCATGGGAAACTTTTGTTGTGGAAGGCTCAAACATTATAGTAAGGTAAAGTTTTGGATTTGTCTTTCTGTCTGCGGTGCCGACCTTGCAAGTCAGAATGCTCAATAGTCTTCGCCACTAAAGGTGCTACTACCATTAGAGAAGACTCGCTTTGTTGCTGAGGCGCTTGACGTGGTCGATAGACCTTTGTGATCAGTTTTGGAGTTTGTTGACAAGCTCCATTTGCATGACCAAAAGATAAGCAATGCTGACATCGTTGGGGCTTCCAGGAATATGAGACATGTACCTTCCGAGTGTTCCCGTCAAGATCACGATAGAAAACCTCATTTGGAAGATCTTTGTCGGAAGAAACCAGTACACATGCTCGTGCAAATGCTAATCTCGTCTGAGCTAATATTGCTTTGTCGATGTAGAGTGGCTGTCCCAGAGTGCTGCATAACTTTGCAATAAAGCGTCGACTCTAAAGATGTAGAGAAAGACCTTGAAAGGATACCCATAATGGATTAGACTGTAGACTATCTAACTCCAAGCGGACATCAAGAGACCAGTGTCGTAGAATCATTGGATGACCGTGAATAGTCCAGAATCCTTCAAGGACCCGTTGCAAATCTTCTTTAGAGTATAGCTTACAAACAAAGAATCTGTTCTCCAGCATATAAAGATCAAATGATGATATTCCCCATTGAGTTTTGATAAATGAGGATAGTGGGAAATAAGATGTTTTGAGACCTACCACATAGCCAACAATCGCCATAGACCATGTCTCAATAAGCTCTGCTGAATCAGCAGTCTCATATACAGCAATCTTCTTATCAGCCTGAACTTCTGGAGTAAAGAATTCCAAGCTTAGATCTGGACTTCCAACTGGAGCCTTGAAGAGACTAGTCCAAGGCCGAGGGTCATTAGAAATGAGAGCAGGCTGCCGCGATCTAGAGCGCGACCTACTTCGATGCTGCTTCGTCGAAGGAGTTTCTCTCTGGAGAGGATATGGTGGAGGAGCAGATTGAGGGGTAACGGTAGGGAGTCTTGCCATCGTATCAACCCTCCCGCCACCATCGCCAGCCCTAGGGGCCATCGCTGCCATGTTTGATCCCTCTTCTGGTCTCCGCTACAGAATCGTCGCCATAGGGAAAAGCCACCGCCGCAGTATATCAGATCGCCGCTACAGTATTATCACCCTAGGGAGATATGGTCGCCGCTATAGTATCGTCGCCCTTGGGGAGAAGCTGACGCTGTAGGAGATCCAATCACCACTATAGTAAGGGAGATCAGATCGCTGCTGCAGTACCGTCGCCCATGGGAGAAAGCCAACGCTGCAGGAGTCAGATCGCCCTAGGGAGATCTCGTCACCGCTATAGTGTTGTCGCCGCTACAGTACCATCAACCTAGATCTGGTCGCTGCTATAGTGTCGTCGTCGCCGCTATAGTACCGTCGCCATTGGGAGATCTGATCGTCGCCTGTCGCCCGTTGGAGAAAGCTGATGCTGCAGGAGTCAGATCGCCCTAGGGAGATCTGGTCGCCGCTATAGTGTCGTCGCCGCTACAGTACCGTCGTCGTAGATCTGGTCGCCGCTATAGTGTCGTCGCCCGTGGGAGAAAGCCGACGTAGCAAAATCTTTTAGTGTCATCACACAAACAATGCTCAGCTCTTGACATAGATTATTAGAGACTCAAGATCATGCATGGAGCACAATCACAAAATGGAGCACTTTTCATGAAGAGAAAGAGATATTTTTGTCAAATTCAATTTTACTATTAGCTAAAGATCTTGGCAATGATGTTAAATGTTGTAACCACTAGTAGTCTTGGCACATCTTAACATGTTCGCTATAGTTATGAGTTAAAGTCTACAGCATGTGTAGTCATAACTACCACATGTGTACTCAATGAGTTACCTGACTTTGTCTATGACTTGTATAGACAAAGCTATTTGTAGAAACTTTACACATAATCAATTTACTTTTACTTACAAAAAAAAAAGATTATTGCGGCACAATATCCTAGTTAGTACTTGTTGGAGCAGCCTAGTTAGAGAGGTTTGTTGGGGCATGAGTTTGTTGAGACAAAATATCCTTGTTGGTGATATTTATTGCGGTCTGAGTTTGTTGAGGAAGAATATCCTTGCTAGCGTGATTTGTTTGGGCCCGAGTTCATTGAGCTATTGTTGACGGATCCAATGATATTGGAAGAGATGAAGTTCCTGACTTATGCTTCTCCAGTCCACTAGTACCTTGGGAAACTTCTATCGTTCACTTATGCTTCAACTGTCCATTAGTACCTTGGGAAACTTCTATTGTTGACTTATGCTTCTCCTGTCCACTAGTATCTTACTCTTCCCCTCACGTTCTCTTTGTTTCTTCAGATTTTCCCACCAAAAAGAGGCATTCCGCCTGAGTTTGAGTGCCACAAGTTTGACCTTCTTTTGTTTTGGTGGTTCATGAAAATCGAAAATTCTTTCTACTGTATTAAGCCAATCTTGAAAGTCATCAACATATATTTTACCTTCAAATTCTGGAGTATCTAATCTAGGATTATATTTATTCTGCCACTCATCTTGTACTCCATTTCTTCTCCGACATCTTCTCGACTCCCTTGGAAGAGGTGTATCATCATCAGAAGTAAACTCTCGAGCGTCATTTTCATGTTGGTTATATCTACTTTGAAGTTCGTCGATTATTTCATTTTTTTCTTGTTGGCTACGCAGCAATTTTCGTTGCTGCAGCCTCAACGACTCAGCATCATCTTCATGGTCGCTACCTTCACCAACTACATATTTTCCATTCTGCCTTGCCATAATCTCTAGCCTTTAGCTCTGATACCAAATTGATACCGGGGAGGGTAAAAATGCAGAATGGATTTCGAAAGAACACCGATAGAACAGTTGTTCAGATCGAAAATGTCACAGAAGGTAAGGAACGAACTCTTGAAGAAACTTCGTTAAAACGAAATATAGCTCACCACCAAGTTTAAAAATCAAAAGGGATACAGAAGATCACCAACCTAATGATAATAAACAAGGATACAGAATTGAAAGCGAAAGACTCACCACTCAAGGACGCATCCAAGAGATACAGAGTTTATAAGAGCACTCCAAGAGAGCTTATGCCAATATCCTCTGTTTTCTAAAGTCTTTTCTAAGCCCTAAACCCTAAAATAAATACTAGTGCATGAAACAACCCTTCATGCATAGGAAATTTTGAAATTAAGTGCTTTACAGCTGCCAACCAACTCCATTAATGTATTCCTTAGCCATGAAGAAAAGCACCATGATACAGCTTTACAACTGCCAACCAACTCCATTAATGTATTCCTTTGTGCAGGGAATATGCTGATGAGCTATCTTATCTGAGTAGGCTAAGTTGAAGATTATGTAGCAATATTGTTGGCTTAAAAAAATATCATATTATCAGTATGGTCCATATGAGCTGATTGTAGCAAATTAGACACTCCCGTGTCAACCTTACAAAAAGAGAAAAAGATATTTATATCAAATTCAATTTTTCTATTAGCTAAAGATTTTGGGCATGATGTTAAAAGCTATACCCATAGGAAATCTTGGCATATCTGGACTTTAAATTTTTTTTGTTGGCCCCAGTTAAGAGTTATAGTCTATAGCATGTGTAGTCATAACTACCGTATGAGTACTCTACGAGTTACTTAGCTTCGTCTATAACTTGTATAGACAAAGCTATTTGTAGAAACTTTACATAAAATCAATTTACTTTTACTTATAAAAAAAAAAGAATTTTACTAGTTTGCTTAACTTGATTAAGGAATAAAAAAATTGCTTAGTGTGTGCTTTAATCTCATCTAAATTCTCAATAAGATTATAATCTTTGTCTCTACATTTCCTGATACGGTTAATGGCCCTTCGAGTTGCAATGGAAGCATAGAAAAATTTAGTATTGGAATCTCCTAGTGTAAGCCAATGCTGTCGAGACTTCTGCTTTGCAAAACTTTCCTCCTGTTTTAAGGCTTGTATGAAGTTATTTCTGGCTTCTGTCTCTTTATAGATAATATTCTCATTATGGGGCTGAAGTTGTAGCTCATGTTGCAATGACATTAATTCCTTTCTGTAGAATTGAACTCTAGTGGTAATATTGCCAAAGATATTTGTATTACACTCCTTAAGTGCAGCTTTACAAGCTTTGTGCTTTTGACATAAGATGTAAGAGGGGGATCCATGCACATTAACATTCCAAGCTGATCTGATGACATCAAGGAACTGAGGATGAGTACTCCACATGTTAAAGAATCAAAACAGTTTCTTATCTCTTGGTGTCGCTTTGTCTGCGTGTATGTACATTAAAGAATGATCAGAAAATAATGGAGCATCATACTCAAGAAGTGAATCTGGATAAACTATTAACTATTCCTGATTAATCAAACACCTATCAAGTCGAGTCATTATTTTTCTATTAGCAGCACCTTGATTACTCTAAGAGAGCCAATTACCCACAGATTTCATATCAATCAATGCAGCAGTATCTATCCAATCATTAAAACTTTTAAGCTAGCTTTCTGAAAGTTGTCTACCCCCCACTTTTTCATTTGAGTATCGAACTGTATTAAAATCTCCAAGAACAATCCAAGTTATATTGAAACAGCCATTTGCAATATTAGTCAGGTCAGACCAAAGAGTATTTCTTTCTTGCATACTGCTTGAAGCATATATACCAGTGAAATTGAATTGAGAGCTATTCTTTTTGTCTTCCACCTTAAGATGGATGAATTGAATGCACTGTAGTGGCGACGGCACTATAACAATGACCAGATCTCCCTAGGGCGACGGCACTATAGCGGTGATCTGATCTCCTGCAACGCCGGATGTTTCCCAAGGGCGACGGTATAGTAGCGGCGATGGTACTATAGCAGCGACCATATCTCCCTAGGGCGATGGCACTGTAGCGGTGATCTGATCTCCTACAACGGCGACTGTTTCTCAAGGGCGATGGTACTGTAGCGGCGACAGTACTTTTGCAGCTCCTAGATCTCCCTAGGGCAATGAAACTGTAGCGGTGATATGATCTCCTACAGCGTCGACTGTTTCCCAAGGGCGACGGTACTGTAGCAGCGACCAGATCTCCCTAGGGCATTGGCATTGTAGTGGTGATCTGATCTCCTACAGCGTCGGCTGTTTCCCAAGGGTGATAGTACTTTAGCCGTGACCAGATCTCACTAGGGTGATCTGACTCCTGCAGCGTCGGCTTTCTCCCACGGGGCGACGATACTGTAGAAGCGATCTTATCTCCCTAGGGAAATGATAATGTAGCAACGATCTGATCTCTTGCTACATCGGCTTCCCCCCAAGGGCGACGGTACTGTAGTAGTGACCATATCTCCCTAAGGCGATGGTACTATAGCAGCGATCTGATCTACTACAGCATCGGTTGTTTCCAAGAGTGACGGTACTGTAGCAGTGATTAGAGAAGGGATCAAACATGGTAGCGGTGGCCCTTGGGGCTGGCGACGGTGGCGGGAGGGTAGATACGATGGCAAGACTCCGTACCCTTACCTCTTAAGTTGCTCCTCCACCATATCCTCTCTAGAGAGAAACTCCTTCGACGAAGTAGCATCGAAGCAGGTCGCGCTCTAGATCGCGGCAGCATACTCTCATTTCCAGTAACCCTCGGCCTTGGACTAGCCTCTTCAAGGCTCCGGTTGGAAGTTCAGATCTAAGCTTGAAATTCTTTACTCCAGAAGTTTAGGCGGATAAGAAGATTGCTGTATACGAGACTGCTGATTCAGCAGAGTTGATTGAGACATGGTCCATGGCGATTGTTGGCTATGTGATAGGTCTCAAAACATCTTATTTCCCACTATCCGCATTTATCAAAACTCGATGGGGAATATCATCATTTGATCTTCATATGCTGGAGAACGGATTCTTTGTTTGCAAGCTATACTCTGAAGAAGATTTGCAATGGGTCATCGAAGGATTCTGGACTATTCGTGGCCATCCAATGATTCTACGACGCTGGCCTCCTAATGTCCATTTAGAATTAGATAGCCTGCAATCTATTCCATTATGGGTATCCTTTCAAGGCCTTCCTCTACATCTTTGGAGTCGACATTTTATTGCAAAGTTATGCAGCACTCTGGGACAACCACTCTACATCGATAAAGCAACAGCAGCTCAAACGAGATTAGCATTTGCACGAGCATGTGTACTGGTTTCTTCTGACAAAGATCTTCCAAATGAGGTTTTCTATCGTGATCTTGATGGGAACACTCGGAAGGTACATGTCTCATATTCTTGGAAGCCACAACGATGTCAGCGTTGTTTATCTTTTGGTCATGCAAATGGAGTCTGTCAGCAAACTTTGAAACCGATCACTAAGGTCTATCGACCACGTCAAGTGCCTCAGCAACAAGGCGAGTCTCTTCCAATGGCAGTAGTACCGATAGCGGCGAAGACTATCGAGCATTACGACTCGAAAGGATAGTACCGTGAACAGATGGACAAATCCAAAATTTTATCTCTTCCTTTTATGTCGGAGCCTTCCATAACAGATGTTTCCCATGGTACTAGCGGACAGGAGAAGCATAAGTCAGGAACATCATCCCTTCTAATATCAATGGATCCGTCCACAATAGGAATTCCAATATCCACTCATTGTACCAACCAGGACTTTGTGTCTCAACAAACTCAGGCCCAAACAAATCTCGCTAGCAAGGATATTCTTCCTCAACAAACTCAGGCTGCAACAAACATCGCCAACAAGGATATTCTGTCTCAACAAACTCATGCCCCAACAAACTGTTAGGATCGAGAGCACTAAGAGGGGGGGGGTGAATTAGTGCAGCGGAAATCTTACAATAATTAAAAACCAAAAGCTGCGTTCGTTCAATAAAAACTATTATGATGCAAAAGCTAATTCTTAGTTTGTATCTAAGTGCAGTTTGCGTCTAAGCGCAGATTGCGTCTAAGCGCAGTTTTGCGTCTAAGCGCAGTTTACGTCTAAACTCAGATTTACGTCTAAACATAGTTTTACGTCTAAACGCAGATTTACGTCTAAACGCAGTTTTACGTCTAAACGCAGATTTACGTCTAAACTCAGATTTACGTCTAAACTCAGATTTACGTCTAAACGCAGATTTACGTCTAAACACAGTTTTACGTCTAGACGCAGATTTACGTCTAAACTTTGAAACTCGTTTGTATACTCGCAGAAGGCAGTATGCAGTTGAAATCAAGACGTAAGCGTGAACTGAGATCTGATGATTGTGCGAGGAAAGCCGATTTACGTCTGAATGCAGTTTTACGTCTAAATGTTGAAACTCGTTCGTAAAATTGTAGAGGACAGTTTGCAGTTATCAATAGGATCAAAATGTAAGTGTAAACTGCAAAGAAGCTCGTTCGTAAAAGCACGGAAGACAGTTCTGCAGAATCAAACGTAAACATAAACTGTAATGTATGAAAATATGAATTGACGTCTGAATGCAGATTCGGAAGAACAGCACTTAGAACTTGTTCGTGAAAGCGCAGAGAGCAGTAGTAATGAAGGAGGTTTGCAGTAATGATAAAGTGCTCAAGAATAAACGCAAACCAGAGATTTAGAGTGGTTCGGTCAGCCTTGACCTACTCCACTATTGGCTTCCTCCACCGACGAGGTTGCCGACGTCAACTAGGGGCCTTCCTTCAATAGGCGAAGGCCAAACTGCCCTTTTACAGTTTCTCTCCTTTTGACAGGCTCAGGAGACAACCTTTACAGACCTTTCTCTCCTCACTTTATAACTGAAAACTTGAAGAACAGAAGGAGGAGACTTAAAGGCTTTACAACACTTTTGAGCTCTTAGAATCACAGAAAAGATCAAGATTTCAGTGTAGGTCTGTATCTTTTCAGTGCTGAATGGGTGGGGTATTTATAGGCCCCAACCCAATTCAAATTTCGAGCTCAAAACGATCAAATCCCGGAATTCCGGGATCAGGCGGTTGCACCTCTTGACTGGAGAGGTTGCACCGCCTGGCAGAGCTCGAAGACTGAGCTCAGGCAGATGCACCTCTCTGTCAGGGGTGGTTGCACCTTTCTACCAGAGCTCGAAGACCGAGCTCAGGTGGTGCATCTCCTGTCCAGAGATGTTGCACCTCTCTGCCAGAGCTCGAAGACCGAGCTCGGTGGTTGCACCTCTTGGCAGAGCTCGGAACTTGAGCTCTGGCGGTGCTACCTCTTGACAGAGAAGGTTGCACCGCCCAGTCTCGCTTGGAGACTGAGCCCTGGGCGGTTGCACCGCCTGGCTGGAGCGGTTGCACCGCCCAGTCTCGCTGGGAGACTTAGCCTTGGCGGTTGCACCGCCTGGCTGGAGCGGTTGCACCTCCCACAGCTACTTGGGTTCGAATGGGTTGAACCATTCGACCCAACTTGAGTTCTTCAGGGGCCCAATTGCCCCAGGATTAAGCTAATGGGATCACCTCCCATTTCTAACTTAATCACCGTGCTAACTACGATTAAATCTAAGACAATTTCTGCAGCTTTGCTTCGGTACATCAAGCGCTTCTTCCGGCGAGTTTCCGGCGAACTTCCGTCGATCATCCGATGAACCCTCGGTGATGCTCCTGCGGACTTCCGGCAAACTCCTGGACTTTGCGAAGATCCACTTGGCAAGTTCCGACGAGCTTCGCTTGGCAAGCTTCTGGACTTCTCGGATCTGTTCTCGCAGAACCTCCGACGACCGTCCGAACTTCCGTCGAACTCTCGAACTCCCAACGTGATCATGAACTTGACTCCGGCACAACTCCTGCTGCTTGTCTATCTTTCATCGTAGTTAATCCTGCACACTTATCTCAACACATAGATTAGACAACAAATGACAATTGACTTCATCATCAAAATCCGAGATTCAACAATCTCCCCCTTTTTGATGATGACAATCAATTGATAATGGAGTTATCCTTAACTCCCCCTATCTATATGCCATAGTTGAGATAAGTCAACCTTGAATTCAAGACCTAAGAATTCAAGTGACGTATTGATAAGTTAGATTAGTTAAACTTATCAATGCTCCCATCATGATGTATCTCTTCAAGAATGATGTCAAGGCATGACATACATCATCAAGTTTGTATGATAGTGTTTGTAACTATTCATCATGTAATCATATAAAGCTACGAAGGACTTTTTACATGATGCACACATTTGAGATTTTCTAGCAAGTTTGCATTTTCTTCACAATATAGAATATCAAATCAAGACATGATGCAAACTATAGCGCATGTTCACATATCTCTTGGTGATGCAAGGATGGCATAACTATAACATTGTTTATAGCATCACTCAAGTATTTGCAACTATGACATAGACATGATTATGGCAGTTCAGCTATGACATAGTGTTTATCAATTCATATGTTTCTCCCCCTTTGTCATCAACAAAAAGCATGATAGCATTATCAAGCACATAAAGGAAGTCATGACACATATAATTCTTTGAATATCTCTTTATTGTTTGTTGCTTGAAGGAGGAAAGTCATTTTTCAAAAAGTTTTCATAAGAGTGTACAGGAACATCCCATTTTTAGCATACAAACCGAAAAATGAACTTCTTACATGCATTTGGTTAAAAATATTTGTCACATAATTTGCAACATGTTATTTGATCAAGCGTTGTCAAGGCATGTAATAGTAATAACATCCGAAAAATAATTTTAACTAGTTTAAGTATTCGGACACATCAACATTCCTAATTCTCTTCTTATGTAATCAAATTGTTCTTCACATAGGGGTTTTGTAAAGATATCAGCTAGTTGATGTTTGGTATCAATAAACTCTATGGTTACATCATGATTAGTGACATGATCTCGTATAAAGTGATGTCTAATATCAATGTGTTTTGTTCTTGAGTGTTGTATAGGATTTTTAGTTAAGCATATTGCACTCGTGTTATCACATTTAATGGGAATATCTTTAAGATTCACTTTGTAATCTTCTAAAGTGTTTTTCATCCATACAACTTGTGCACAGCATGCACTTGCTGCAATGTATTCAGCTTCGGTTGTTGATAGAGCAACCGAGTTTTGCTTCTTAGATGACCAGGATACAAGGGCATGATAGCAATCATATTAGTAATAGCAACCATATCAATGTCATACTGCTGACTTATCAACTACATTGGTAAGTTGCTTCATATTTTTCAAGGCATAGGTTTTTAAACCTTTTTAGTTTCAGTGCAAAATCCGAGATAAACAACAAGAGATGTTTGCAAATATGCTTACACAAACAAAGATAACCATATCAGGGTAACATATGTACAGCATATCAGGTAACCATAAAAACAAAGTCCTTCATGAATAACATAAGGAGTTTACAACATGTCATATCAAAAACAACAGATGTTCATACAAGCTCATTCATGGGGTGGAAGATTAAAGTGCCTAAGTAAAGAGTCAAATTGTCGATTGATTTGCTGCAGCTCGGTTAGGATTTGATCTTGTCGAAGTTCAAGCCGTTCTTGTCTTTGTTCAAATCGGTCCATCCGAATCCCGATATCTTCGATGGATGATGTGTGAGTTTGCTCAACCGGATGTGTTTCCTCAAAGGGACAGATCGGAGGAGATTGGGTACTCCTAAAGACTGGGGTTTCCGGCTCTGGTTCAGGTTCAGGTTCAGGCTGAGGGGGATCAGTTCTTCTAGGCATTCTAAGAGGGGGGGGGTACTCATGCCCCAACAAACTGTTAGGATCGAGAGCACTAAGAGGGGGGGGTGAATTAGTGCAGCGGAAATCTTACAATAATTAAAAACCAAAAGCTGCGTTCGTTCAATAAAAACTATTATGATGCAAAAGCTAATTCTTAGTTTGTATCTAAGTGCAGTTTGCGTCTAAGCGCAGATTGCGTCTAAGCGCAGTTTTGCGTCTAAGCGCAGTTTACGTCTAAACTCAGATTTACGTCTAAACACAGTTTTACGTCTAAACGCAGATTTACGTCTAAACGCAGTTTTACGTCTAAACGCAGATTTACGTCTAAACTCATATTTACGTCTAAACTCAGATTTACGTCTAAACGCAGATTTACGTCTAAACGCAGTTTTACGTCTAGACGCAGATTTACGTCTAAACTTTGAAACTCGTTTGTATACTCGCAGAAGGCAGTATGCAGTTGAAATCAAGACGTAAGCGTGAACTGAGATCTGATGATTGTGCGAGGAAAGCCGATTTACGTCTGAATGCAGTTTTACGTCTAAATGTTGAAACTCGTTCATAAAATTATAGAGGACAGTTTGCAGTTATCAATAGGATCAAAATGTAAGTGTAAACTGCAAAGAAGCTCGTTCGTAAAAGCACGGAAGACAGTTCTGCAGAATCAAACGTAAACGTAAACTGTAATGTATGAAAATATGAATTTACGTCTGAATGCAGATTCGGAAGAACAGCACTTAGAACTTGTTCGTGAAAGCGCAGAGAGCAGTAGTAATGAAGGAGGTTTGCAGTAATGATAAAGTGCTCAAGAATAAACGCAAACCAGAGATTTAGAGTGGTTCGGTCAGCCTTGACCTACTCCACTTTTGGCTTCCTCCACCGACGAGGTTGCCGACGTCAACTAGGTGCCTTCCTTCAATAGGCGAAGGCCAAACTGCCCTTTTACAGTTTCTCTCCTTTTGACAGGCTCAGGAGACAACCTTTACAGACCTTTCTCTCCTCACTTTACAACTGAAAACTTGAAGAACAGAAGGAGGAGACTTAAAGGCTTTACAACACTTTTGAGCTCTTAGAATCACAGAAAAGATCAAGATTTCGGTGTAGGTCTGTATCTTTTCAGTGCTGAATGGGTGGGGTATTTATAGGCCCCAACCCAATTCAAATTTCGAGCTCAAAACGATCAAATCCCGGAATTCCGAGATCAGGCGGTTGCACCTCTTGACTGGAGAGGTTGCACCGCCTGGCAGAGCTCGAAGACTGAGCTCAGGCGGATGCACCTCTCTGTCAGGGGTGGTTGCACCTTTCTGCCAGAGCTCGAAGACCGAGCTCAGGCGGTGCATCTCCTGTCCAGAGATGTTGCACCTCTCTGCCAGAGCTCGAAGACCGAGCTCGGTGGTTGCACCTCTTGGCAGAGCTCGGAACTTGAGCTCTGGCGGTGCTACCTCTTGACAGAGGAGGTTGCACCGCCCAGTCTCGCTTGGAGACTGAGCCCTGGGCGGTTGCACCGCCTGGCTGGAGCGGTTGCACCGCCCAGTCTCGCTGGGAGACTTAGCCTTGGCGGTTCCACCGCCTGGCTGGAGCGGTTGCACCTCCCACAGCTACTTGGGTTCGAATGGGTTGAACCATTCGACCCAACTTGAGTTCTTCAGGGGCCCAATTGCCCCAGGATTAAGCTAATGGGATCACCTCCCATTTCTAACTTAATCACCGTGCTAACTACGATTAAATCTAAGACAATTTCTGCAGCTTTGCTTCGGTACATCAATCGCTTCTTCCGGCGAGTTTCCGGCGAACTTCCGTCGATCATCCGATGAACCCTCGGTGATGCTCCTGCGGACTTCCGGCAAACTCCTGGACTTTGCGAAGATCCATTTGGCAAGTTCCGACGAGCTTCGCTTGGCAAGCTTCTGGACTTCTCGGATCTGTTCTCGCAGAACCTCCGACGACCGTCCGAACTTCCGTCGAACTCTCGAACTCCCAACGTGATCATGAACTTGACTCCGGCGCAACTCCTGCTGCTTGTCTATCTTTCATCGTAGTTAATCCTGCACACTTATCTCAACACATAGATTAGACAACAAATGACAATTGACTTCATCATCAAAATCCGAGATTCAACACAAACCTCCTTAGCCAGGTTGCTCCAACAAGTACTAACCAGGATATTGTGCCGCAACAATCAAATCATGCTTCAACAAACCCTACCAACCAAGACCACATGATTCAAGGTATTTTAAAGTTTAAACATCTGCAAGCTGTAGATGAAGTGGATAAATGTAAGAATAAAGCCATAAAAGGCAAGGATATTGTGCGGGAGGAAAATACAAAACCAAAGAATAAGAAAAAGGATGGCACACTCCATCCAAAGTCGTTGGATGAATACCTTACTACCTTTTCCATTTGTTTATTATTGATGAAGATTACATGCTGGAATGTTCGTGGACTTAATAAGCCTGAGAAATGCCGAGAGCTCAACAGAATAATCAAGTCTGCCGCATGTGATATTGTTATTTTAATGGAAACGAAAATTAAACAATCACGAGTCCACGCTCAAAAGAATTTAATATGGCCGGACGTAAAACTGTTTACCAATGACTCGAATGAAACTTTTGGTAGAATATGGGTCTTATGGCATCCTAACTCTATTAATGCTTGGTTTATTTTTGCTACAGATCAATTCATCCATCTTAAGGTGGAAGACAAAAAGAATAGCTCTAAATTCAATTTGACTGGTATATATGCTTCAAACAGTATGCAAGAAAGAAATACTCTTTGGTCTAACCTGACTAATATTGCAAATGGCTGTTTCAATATACCTTGGATTGTTCTTGGAGATTTTAATACAGTTCGATACCCAAATGAAAAAGTTGGGGGTAGACAACTTTCAGAAAGCCAGCTTAAAAGTTTTAATGATTGGATATATACTGCTGCATTGATTGATATAAAATATGTGGGTAATTGGCTCTCTTGGAGTAATCATGGTGCTACTAACAGAAAAATAATGGCTTGACTTGATAGGTGTTTGATTAATCAGGAATGGTTAATAGTTTATCCAGATTCACTTCTTGAGTATGATGCTCCATTATTTTCTGATCATTCTTTAATGTACATACATGCAGACAAAGCGACACCAAGAGGTAAGAAACCATTTAGATTCTTTAACATGTGGAGTACTCATCCTCAGTTCCTTGATGTCATCAGATCAGCTTGGAATGTTAATGTGCATGGATCCCCCTCTTACATCTTATGTCAAAAGCACAAAGCTTGTAAAGTAGCACTTAAGGAGTGGAATACAAATATCTTTGGCAATATTACCACCAGAGTTCAATTCTGCAGAAAGGAACTAATGTCATTGCAACATGAGCTGCAACTTCAGTCCCATAATGAGAATATTATCTATAAAGAGACAGCAGCCAGAAATAACTTAATACAAGCCTTAAAATAGGAGTAAAGTTTTGCAAAGCAAAAGTCTCGATAGCGTTGGCTTACACTAGGAGATTCCAATACTAAATTTTTCGATGCTTCCATTGCAACTCAAAGGGCCATTAACCGTATCAGGAAATGTAGAGACAAAGATTATAATCTTATTGAGAATTTAGATGAGGTTAAAGCAAATACTAAGCAATTTTTTTATTCCTTACACAATCAAGCTGAGCAACCTAGTAACATTCATGTGGAGCCAACTAGAAAACTTGATTCTGATGCCATTTCAATCCTCAATGCCCCAATTACAGATGATGAAATTGTAAGAGTTGTCTTTAAGTCACCAAAGCACAAAAGCCCTGGTCCAGATATATTTCCAACTGAATTTTATCAAACTGCATGGTCTATTATTGGAAATGATATGATTAAGGCTTGCCAACATTTTTTCTCTTCAGGTCATATTCTTAGTGAGATGAATTGCACTTTTATCTCTCTACTATAGCAGCGACCAGATCTAGGGCGACGGTACTATAGCGGCGACGACACTGTAGCAGCGACCAGATCTAGGGCGACGGTACTGTAGCGGCGATGACACTGTAGCGCGACTAGATTTAGAGCGACCTGACTCCTGCAGTGTCGGCTTTCTCCCACAAGCGACGTTGACACGGGAGTGTCTAATTTGCTACAATTTGTTCATATGGACCATGCTGATAATATGATTTTTTTTTTCAGCCAATAATATTGCCACATAATCGTCAACTCAGCCTACTCAGATAAGACAGCTCATCAGCATATTCCATGCACAAAGGAATACATTAATGGAGTTGGTTGGCAGTTGTAAAGCTGTATTATGGTGCTTTTCTTCATGGCTAAGGAATACATTAATATAGTTGGTTGGTAGTTGTTAAGCACTTAATTTCGAAATTCCCTATGCATAAAGAGTTGTTTCATGCACTAGTATTTATTTTGGGGTTTAGGCCTTTGAAATGACTTTAGAAAACAGAGGATATTGGAAGAAGCTCTCTTGGAGTGCTCTTATGAACTCTGTATCTCTTGGATGTGTCCTTGAGTGGTGAGTCTTTTGCTTTCAGTTATGTATCCTTGTTTATTATCATTAGGGTGGTGATCTTCTGTATCCCTTTTGATTTTTAAACTTCGTGGTGAGCTATATTTCGTTTTACCGAAGTTTATTCAAGAGTTCGTTCCTTGCCTTCTGTGACATTTTCTATCTGAACAATTGTTCAATCGGTATTCTTTCGAAATCCATTTTGCATTTTTACCCTCCCCGGTATCAGTTTGGTATCAGAGCTAAAGGCTAGAGATCATGGCAAGGCGGAATGGAAAAGATGTAGTTGGTGAAGGTAGCGACCATGAAGATGATGCTGAGTCGTTGAGGTTGCTGCTACAAAAATTGCTGCGTAGCCTACAAGAGAAAAATGAAATAATCGACGAACTTCAAAGTAGATATAACCAACATGAAAATGACGCTCGAGAGTTTACTTTTGATGATGATACACCTCTTCCAAGGGAGTCGAGAAGATGTCGGAGAAGAAATGGAGTACAAGATGAGTGGCAGAATAAATATAATCCTAGATTAGATATTCCAGAATTTGAAGGTAAAATATATGTTAATTATTTATCGATTGACTTAATATAGTAGAAAGAATTTTCGATTTTCAAGAACCACAAGAACAAAAGAAGGTCAAACTTGTGGCACTCAAACTCAGGCGGAATGCATCTTTTTGGTGAGAAAATCTGAAGAAACAAAGAGAACGTGAGGGGAAGAGTACGATACTAGTGGACAGGAGAAGCATAAGTCAACAATAGAAGTTTCCCAAGGTACTAGGGGACAGGAGAAGCATAAGTCAACAATAGAAGTTTCCCAAGGTACTAGTGGACTAGAGAATCATAAGTCAGGAACTTCATCTCTTCCAATATCATCGGATCCGTCAACAATAGCTCAACGAACTCAGGTCCAAACAAATCTCGCTAGCAAGGATATTCTTCGTCAACAAACTCAGGCCGCAACAAATATCGCCAACAAGGATATTTTGTCTCAACAAACTCATTCCCCAACAAACCTCTTGAACTAGGCTGCTCCAACAAGTACTAACTAGGATATTGTGCCGCAACAATCTTATCATGCTTCAACAAACCCTGCCAATCGAGACCACATGATTCAAGTTATTTTAAAGTTTAAACATCTGCAAACTGTAGATGAAGTGGATAAATGTAGGAATAAAACTATAAAAGGTAATGATATTATGCGGGAGGAAAATACCAAACCAAAGGATAAGAAAAAGGATGGTATAGTCCATCCAAAGTTATAGGATGAATACCTTACTACCTTTTTTATTTGTTTATTACTGATGAAGATAACAAGCTGGAATGTTCGTGGACTTAATAAGCCTGAGAAATGTCGGGAGCTCAACAGAATAATCAAGTCTGCCACATGTGATATTGTTATTCTAGTGGAAATGAAAATTAAACAATCGCACGTTCAAGCTGAAAATAATTTAATATGGCCGAATGCAGAACTGTTTACCAATGACTCAAATGAAACTTTTGGTAGAATATGGGTCTTATGGCATCCTAACTCTATTAATGCTTGGTTTATTTCTACTACTGATCAATTCATCCATCTTAAGGTAGAGGATAAAAAGAATGGTTGTCAATTCAATTTTACTAGTATATATGCTTCAAACAGTATGCAAGAAAGAAATACACTGTGGTCTGATCTAACTAACATTGCAGATGGTTGTCTTAATGTACCTTAGATTGTTCTTGGTGACTTTAATACTGTTCGGTACACAGATGAAAAGGTGGGGGGTAGACAGCTTTCAGAAAGTCAGCTTCAGAGTTTTAATGATTACATAGATACTGCTGCATTGACAGATATGAAATCTATGGGTAATTGGCTCTCCTAGAGTAATCAAGGTATTGCTAACGGAAAAATAATGGCTTGACTCGATAGATGTCTGATTAATTAAGAATGGTTAATAGTTTACCCTGATTAACTTCTTGAGTATGATGCTCCATTATTTTCTGATCATTCTTTAATGTACATACACACAGATAAAGCAACACTAAAAGGCAAGAAACCGTTTAGATTCTTTAACATGTGGAGTACTCATCCTCAGTTCCTTGATGTTATCAGATTAGCTTGGAATGTTAATGTGCATGGATCCCCCTCTTACATCTTATGTCAAAAACTCAAAGCCTGCAAAGCAGCACTTAAGGAGTTGAATACAAATACCTTTGGCAATATTACCACCCGAATTCAATCTTGCAGAAAGGAACTATTGGCAATGCAACATGAGCTGCAACTTCAGCCCCATGATGAGAATCTTATCGAGAAAGAGACAGAAGCTAGAAATAACTTCATGCAAGCCTTAAAGCAGGTACTATAGCGGTGATGGTACTGTAGCGGCGACAACACTATAGCGACCAGATCTAGGGCGACGGCACTGTAGCGGCGACAACACTATAGCAGCGACGAGATCTCCCTTGGGCGATCTGACTCTTGCAGCGTTAGCTTTCTCCCACGGGCGACGGTACTGTAGCGACGACCATATCTAGGGCGATGGCACTGTAGCGGCGATGACACTATAGCGGCGACCAGATCTCCCTAGGGCGATCTGACTCCTGCAGTGTCGGCTTTCTCCCACGGGCGACGGGCGACGACGCTGTAGCGGCGATCATATCTCCCAAGGGCGACGGTACTATAGCGGCAGCGATGACACTATAGCAGCGACCAGATCTAGGGCGATGGTATTGTAGCGGCGACAACATTGTAGTGGTGATGAGATCTCCCTAGGGTTATCTGACTCCTGTAGCATTGGCTTTCTCCCATGGGCGATGGTATTGTAGCAGTGATCTGATCTCCCATACTGTAGTGGTGATCGGATCTCCTGCAGTGTCGGCTTCTCCCCAAGGGAGACGATACTATAGCGGCTACCAGATCTCCCTAGGGCGACGGTACTATAGCGGCGATCTGATATACTACGGTGGTGGCTTTTCCCTATGGCGACGATTCTGTAGCGGCGACCAGAAGAGGGATCAAACAAGGCAGCGACAGCCCCTAGGGCTGGCGATGGTGGCAGGAGGGTTCATATGATGGCAAGACTCCCTACCGTTACCCCTCAATCTGCTCCTCCACCATATCCTCTCTAGAGAGAAACTCCTTCGACGAAGCAGCATCGAAGTAGGTCGCGCTCTAGATTGCGGCAGCCTGCTCTCATTTCCAGTGACCCTCGGCCTTGGACTAGCCTCTTCAAGGCTCCAGTTTGAAGTCCGGATCTAAGCTTGGAATTCTTTACTCCAGAAGTTCAGGCTGATAAGAAGATTGCTGTATACGAGACTACTGATTCAGTAGAGCTTATTGAGACATCGTCTATGGCGATTGTTGGCTATGTGGTAGGTCTCAAAACATCTTATTTCCCACTATCCTTATTTATCAAAACTCGATGGGGAATATCGTCATTTGATCTTCATATGCTGGAGAACGGATTCTTTGTTTGCAAGCTATACTCTGAAGAAGATTTGCAACGGGTCCTTGAAGGATTCTGGACTGTTCGCGGCCATCCAATGATTCTACGACGCTGGTCTCCTAATGTCCATTTGGAGTTAGATAGCCTACAGTCTATTCTATTATTGGTATCCTTTCAAGGTCTTCCTCTACATATTCGGAGTCGACGTTTTAATGTAAAGTTATGCAGCACTCTGGGATAGCCACTCTACATCGACAAAGCAATAGCAGCTCAGACGAGATTATCATTTACACGAGCATGTGTACTGTTTTCTTCCGACGAAGATCTTCCAAATGAGGTTTTCTATCGTGATCTTGACGGGAACACTCGGAAGGTACATGTCTCATATTCCTGGAAGCCACAACGATGTCAGCATTGCTTATCTTTTGGTCATGCAAATGGAGCTTGTCAGCAAACTCCAAAACCGATCACAAAGTTCTATCGACCACGTCAAGCGCATCAGCAACTATAACATCCCTCATTTCTGAATTTTCGTATAAGTTTCTAATTGAAATGTAAGTATCTATTTTAAATTTGATAAAATTTCGAAGTATGAATTTGAGAACTTATTCATAATAGTTGGAGGATTTGTTAAAGAAAAATATGAGGACCTATGTGTAAACCCTGAGGACCTAATCGTAAATATAATAAATACAAGGACTAAACTGCAAAATGCACAAAATGACAAATTCCACTGTTTAAGCCTCTCTGCCTTCGTTCTTAAGGAAGCAGAGAAGGCAGCTGCATGGATGATCAGGGAACGAAAGAAAGAAAGAAAGAAGAAGAAGAAGAAGAAGAAGAACTTTAAGATTTCGTGCTCAAATCTTCTCATTTAGGGTCAAAAATTCTCAAAGGCAAGTGTTCTAACCCCATCCTACAGAAATATTAGTCTCTGTTCTTATGTTGATTCAAAACAATCTGAAGGATCTCGATTTAGAAACTGATATGTCTCTCTTTGGACATAGAACCATGGATTCTGAAATTTTTCGGTAAACTGACCCCTATACACGGTTCCAGCTATAATATTTAGTACGAAATGCAGATTTGAGCAGGACCTAGTTTGTTTGAAATTAGACTCTTATATCTTTCTTTTGACACAAACTTTGAAGATTTTGAATACCGAATACCTACCCCAACGTCTGTTTCAAATGAGCCAATAGAGGCTGCAAAACAGGGATAAAAAATTTCAGACCTTTCAGTACTAAAATACCTATAAGTTCCTGCAGGAAATTCTGATTTGTACAAGATTGACTTCATTCGAAACTAGACTTGTAAACATTTCTTTTGACACATAGAGTGATAAATTTGGAATTTATATGCCTATCCTGTTATCTGTTGAACCCGACCCTATGAATTCTGCAGAACAGTGATTTTGTTTTGACCTTTGATTACTAAATCCATGGTAACTCCGTGTTGGAAACCTTGTTTCATATGAAATTTGTTCCATCAGAATATAGATTGATATATTGTTCGACCATAGCTTTCTTGGGGGTATTGGGGCATAATTGACATTCTGAAGTATTTGTTCGATGTGCCACTTGAATTCTATCAGAAATCTAGCTTTGGTCGATTTCGCGTATTCTATTCCATTCCTTTGGATATTGAATTCATCCAACCTTCTTATTTGAATTGAGCTAAATATGATTGCTTGGAATCCCTGTATACCCTTGCTTTCATTTCATTCCAAATCTGAATACATTTGTGAGCGATTTGTTCCTTGCATCGTATTGTCTCGAAAAGGCACATGTACGTTTTGTTATTCCGCGTGTGCTTCCGATATATGCTACTTATTGTTAAAACTGCCCTCATGTACTCTAGTGTTTGTGGGATTGTCTGGACCTTTGCTAGAAATGGTAAAGGGTATGTGTTTAGAGCCTACAATGCTCTTCCGGCCCCCTCTGGCTTCACCTAGACGTGGGTGGGTGGAGCTCCCAGACGTGGGAGACTTCTGTCTGGTGGTCATTCAGAAATGGATGAATCACGTTCTGTCTGAGGTCCCACTACACCTTCTGTATGTTTGATATGATATCCAGAGCTTTGGTTATGTGTTTCTGTACATTCTTTGGATAAGAATGATATGATTGCAATGTCAAAGACGACGTTTGAGCTTCTGTTCGGCATTTGTTATTGATATGCTCTGAAATGTTTCATTCACTGTTGATATGCTTCGAAATGTTCCATATGCCATTGATATGCTCCAGAACATTTCATACGCCATTGATAAACTCTGAAATGTTTCATTTATTACTGACATGCTCCAATTACTCTATGCCCCATCTGTTATGAACCAAGTATGTTTGATTGAAATGACCTTGTGATTCTGCACCTAATGATATTATGTCCTTGAGTTCTTATATCCTGCCTTGTATTGTGAAACTTTATCTCTTTGGAAATTGTCGTCTTTTGACATGGATATGTTAGTCACTTGCTGAGCTCTTTATGCTTACCCTGTTGTTGTATAAATTTTTCAGGATAGCGTATCGCTTGCTTAAATGTTAAGATCGGGCTGAGGTAGTGGAAAGTTAGAAGATTTTGGGCAGATCTTTATTAGCATATATGTATTTGTTGTATAAGTCACTCTGTATCTAATGAAATGTTGACGATGAATCTAACCTTGTGCATTTTGTGTAAGTTAAAGGATCTCTCATGTTTAGGATTTTTGGAATGTTAAGTTAAATTCGTGTAATGATATGAACTTATGGTAAACGTTGGTTTGGTGACTGCATAGACTTCTCCACTTGTGAATTTATATTGTGGTTATTAATTTGATGAGTTGGGTTCAGATTTTATGAATCATCGAGCAATGTGTTGTATGTTTATAAACTGCGCAGGTTTTATAGATATGAATTTGATAGAATGTTTTCAGTGTCCTCAAATGTTAGTTTGGATCCTGGATTGGTTTGTGTTCAAAATTTTAATATCATGGATATTTTTTTTAGGGGCGTGACAGAGGTGGTATCAGAGCATAGTTTGAGGATTACTAAAATATTTGATATATTGACATGCAAAATATATTGAGGTCTAGTGAACTATTGTGATCGGTGGAAATTTTCTTTGATTCATTTTAGGAATCTCGGATGATCAGGACATTTGGTCCTCCTATTTTATTTGTTTCTGATTAATTTAGGAGAATGAAAGTGTTGATCGAAGATACTAAATCAGAGTAGCGCAATGAAAGCTTGGTGGACCTAATTTTATTGGTGGTAGAAAAAGGGATGATGCAAATGGAGAGGATATTTGATGTACAAATTTGTTTTGATGATCGAAAGATTTATTTTGCCACCTTATATTGGAAGTAGAGGCTGATCATTAATGGGAACAATGAAAAGTAATTTTGAAGATCAGTGGCAAGAATGATAAGGACAAGTTTACCAATAAAAATATGATTGGAAATAAATTAGAAAGTAATAACAAGAGGGTCAAGACATTTGGATTTGAAATGGGAAGTCACTACAAAAGACTAAATCACATGTGAATTGGAAGTTAAATTATGAAACAAGTTTGTGCTTTCGGGTGACTGGAGTCTATTTTGCTTGTGGAAAGTTGGATCATGAAATAAAAGACTGCCCATTGAACAAAAAGAAAGAGTCACTGCCTCATAAATCATCAGCCCATGTCAGAGTGTGTGCTATCACTGAATATTTTTCTAAAACTTCTGAATCAGTGGTCAAAGGTATTATGCATGTTTATGAAAGAATACAAATATTTGTTTGACCATGGGTCCTATCTACGATTTGATTCGTAACATGTTGCTTATTACTTGGGCATTCAACCTAGACCACTACATTATGTGATATATGTAAATACAATCATTGGAGAACTTGAACTTTTTGCTGATTTAGTTCTCCTAAAGATTTGGAGTTTTGATATTATACTTGGTATGGATTGACTATCTTCCTATCATACCAGTATGAATTGGTATATAACAAATGATTACTTTTTGCATATTTGATCAACCGATCTTTTATTTCAGAGTATTGGACATGATTTATCTCCTTGCCTAATGTATCCCAGGATGACTTGCTTGGATTACCTCCAAACGTGACTTTGCTTTTGATTTGGTCTTTGGGACAATCCCAATATCTAAGCCTCTCTACAGAATGACATCATTTGAGTAAGTGGAATTAGAAAAGCAACTACAAGGACTATTAAATAAGATTTTATTTGGCTTAATAATTCATCATGGGGTGCTCCGGTGTTAGTTAAAAAGATGGATGGAACATTAAGGCTTTGTATTGATTATAGACAGTTGAATCAGGTGACCATCAAAAACAAGTATCCCATACCCAAAATTAATGATTTGTTTGATCAACTGCAGGGTGCACAAGTATTCTCTAAGATTGATTTGAGGTTAGGTTACTATCAGTTGAAGATCGAGGAGGAGGATATTCCAAAAACAGCTTTCAGAACTCGATATGGTCACTATGAATTCTTGGTGATGCCTTTTGGTTTGACTAATGCTCCTGCAGCTTTTATGGAACTAATGAATAGGATATTTCAATCGCTCTTGGATGACTGTGTAATTGTATTCATTGATGACATATTGAAGTATTCAAGGAGTAATCAGGAGCAGGAGAAACACTTGAGAAATGTATTGTCCATATTAAGAGACAAGAAGTTGTATGTAAAGTTCAGCAAAGGTGAATTTGGTTGAATGAAGTTGCTTTCTTAGGCCATGTGATTTCAGGGAAGGGTATATCTATTGATCCAAGGAAAATAGAAGCTGTAGTTGAATTGGATGCACCAACAAATGTAACAGAAGTTAGAAGCTTCTTGGGCATGGCAGGATATTACAGGAGATTTGTGGAGGGATTTTCTCGAATCGCTCGACCTCTCATCAACCTCACTAAACGGAATGTGAAATTTGTATGGGGTGATGATTGTGAGCAAAGTTTTCAAGAATTAAAAAGAAGATTTACTAGTGCCCCTATTGTCACGCCCCTCAAAATATCGACAATATTTAAAATTTTCATCACAACTAATCTAGGATCCAAACACACATTTGAGGTCACTAAGAAAACATTCAGATAAAAAATTTCACCTCTATAGTCTACAAATTCATAACCCTGTGCAGTTCATAAACATCCCACACATCACTCGATAATTCAAACAAACTGAACTTAACTCATCAAAATAATAACCCCAACATAATTTCACAAGTGGGGAAGTCTATGCAGTCACCAAACCAACGATTACCATAAGTTCGTATGATGACATGAATTTAACTTAACATTCCAAAATCCTAAACATGAGGGATCCTTTAACTTACACAAAATCCACAGGTTTAGATTCATCGTCAATATTTTATTAAATGCAGAGTGGCTTATACAACAAATACATATATGCTAACACAGATCTGCCGAAAATCTTCTAACTTTCCATTGCCTCAGCCCAATCTTAACATTTAAGCAAGCGATACGCTATCCTGAAAAATTTATCAACAAACGGGGTGAGCATATAGAGCTCAGCAAGTGACTAACATATCCATATCAAAACAGGACAATTTCCAAAGAGATAAAGTTTCATAATACGAGGCAGAATATACGAATTCGTAGACATAATATCATTAGGTGCAGAATCACAATTGTCCTTTCAATCATAAATATTTGGTTCATAACATACGTGGCATAGAGTAATTGGATCATATAAAAAACGAATGAAACGTTTTGGAGCATAACAATAACAAATGAAACATATCGGAGCTTATCAATGGCATATGAAATGTTCCGGAGCATATCAATAGCGTATGGAACATTTCGAAGCATAACAACAATGAATGAAACATTTCGGAGCTTATCAATATCACATACCAAACAGAAGCTCAAACGTCGTCTTTGACGTTGCATTCATATCATACTTATCCAAAGCATGTACAAAAACACATAACCAAAGCTCTGGATATCATATCAAACATACAGAAGGTGTAGTGGGACCTCAAACAGAACGTGATACATCCATTTCTGAATGACCACCAGACAGAAGTCTCCCACGTTTGGGAGCTCCATCCACCCACGTCTAGGTGAAGTCAGAAGGGGCCGGTAGAGCATCGCAAGCTCTAAGCACATACCCTTTACCATTTCTGGCAAAGGTCTAGACAGTCCCATAATCACCAGAGTACAAAAGGGCAGTTTAACAATAAGTAGCATATATTGGAAGCACACGCGGAACAACAAAAACATACATGTGCCTTTTCGAGACAATACGATGCAAGGAACAAAGCTCTCACAAATGTATTCAGATTTGAAATGAAATGAAAGCCAGAGTATATAGGGATTCTAAGCAATCATATTTGGCTCAATTCAAATAAGAAGATTAGATGAATTCAATATCCAAAGGAACGAAACAGAATACGCGAAATTGACCAAAGCTCGATTTCTGACAGAATTCCAATGGCACATAGAACAAATATTTCAGATTATCAATTATGCTCCAATACCCATAATAAAACTATTGTCGAAAGATATATCAATCTCTTTTCTGTCGAAACAAGTTTCGTATGAATCAGGGTTTCCCACAAGGAGTTACATTTGATTTGGTAACACAAGGTCAAGGACACAATCACTGTTTTGCAGAATACATAGGGTCGGATTCAAAAGATAATAGGGAAGACATTTGAATTCCAAAATTTTCAAACTATATGTCAAAAGAAAGATCTGCAAGTCTAATTTCGGATGAAGTCAATTTGGTACAAATCAGAATTTTCAATAGAGAGTTATAGGCATTTTAGTATCGTAAGGTCAGAAATCTTGATCCCTGTTTTGCAGCATCTATAGGGTCATTTGAAACAGATGATTGGGTAAGTATTCGGTGTCCAAAATCTACAAAATTAGTGTCAAAAGAAAGTTATAAGAGTTTAATTTCAAACAAAATAGTTCCTACCTGAATTCACATTTTGTACTAAAAATTATAGCTGAAACAGTGTATAGGGGTCAGTTTACCGAAAAAATTTCAGAATCCATGGTTCTATGTCCAAAGAGAGACATATCAGTTTCTAGATAGAAATCCTTCAGTTTATTTTGAAACAATATAAAAATAGAGACTAATTTTCTGTAGGATGGGGTTAGAAACACTTGCCTTTGGGAATTTTGACCCTAAGTGAAAGGATTTGGGCAAGAACCCTTAAAGCCCCAAATTTTTTTTTTCTTCTTCTTCTTCTTCTTCTTCTCCTTCTTCTTCTTCTTCTCCTTGTTTTTATCATATTCACGATAAGGTCCTTAGGGTTTACATATAGGTCCTCAGATTTTTTTTTTTTTTTTTTTTGAACAGATATCCCAAATCTTAAAAATAAGTTACCTCTGATTCATACTCTATTTCTTTTGTTAATTTAAAATAGATGCTTACATTATCACCAGAAATTTATACGAAAATTCGGAAATGAGGGGTGTTACACCTCCCCCCCCTTAAAAGAAAAATTTAGTCCTGTAAATTTATCGTACCTCTATCGACGAAAAGACGGGGGTACACCTTTTTCATTTCCTCCTCTAGCTCCCAAGTTGTTTCCTCTCCAGCATGATGTCTCCAAATTACTTGAACCAGTGGGATGACCCGATTCTTTAGGATTTTTTCTTTCTTATCAACAATCTGAATAGGCTCTTCCACATAAGATAAATCTCTATCGATCTCCATTAACTCATACTCAATGATGTGAGAAGGGTCATATATATACTTCATAATCATCGAGACATGAAATATATCATGGACATGGCTCAATGCTGGTGGCAAGGCAATCCTGTAAGAGACAGAACCAACCCTCTCAAGAACCTCAAAAGGTCCAATAAATCTTGGGCTTAACTTTCCTTTCTTCCCAAACCTTATAATGCCTTTGGAAGGGGAGACTTTGAAGAATACAAAATCTCCTATTTCAAACTCAATATCTCGTCTCCTATTGTCGGCATAACTCTTTTGACGACTCTGAGCAGTTTTTAACCTTTTCCTTATAACTTGAATTTTCTCGGTAGTTTCTTGTACTTTGTCCGGTGCTAACAGCTTTCTGTCACCAACTTCCTCCCAACATATAGGTGTTATGCAGTTTCGCCCATATAAAGCTTCATAAGGAGCCATCTGAATACTTGAATGATAACTATTATTATAAGTGAACTCAACAAGTGAAATATCCTTATCCCATTCACCTTTCCAATCCATAACATAGGCTCTAAGTAAATCCTCAAGTGTTTGAATTGTTCTTTCTGACTGACCATCGGTCTGAGGATGATATGCAGTACTAAACTTGACTTTAGTGCCCATAGATTCCTATAATCCTCTCCAGAATCTAGAGAGAAATCTGGAGTCTCTATCAGAGATGATCTCCTTTGGAATACCATGAAGTCTTACTATTTCATTAACATATAAATCTGCAAGTCTATCAAACGAATAAGTCATATTAATCGGTAGGAAGTGTGCAGATTTTGTTAACCTATCGATGATAACCCAAATAGCATCATGCATTCTAGAGGTTCTGGGTAGTCCTGAAACGAAATCCATAGTAATACATTCCCATTTCCATTCAGGAATATCTAAAGGTTGCAACAACCCTCCAGGTCTTTGGTGTTCTACTTTGATTTGCTGACAAGTCAAACATTTTGAAACATATATTGCAATTTCCTTCTTCATGCCTTTCCACCAATAATGACTTTGATGATCTCTATACATCTTAGTGCTTCCAGGATGTATGGTGTACTTTGAAGTATGACTTTCCTTTAGGATTTGATTCTTGATATCCGGTTCATTTGGTACACATACTCTCTCCCCAAATCTCAATAGGCCATCCTTTGAAACTTGAATTTGTGGCTTCAATTCCTTTTCTACTTTATTCCTCAAGTAGATTAAATGTGGATCTCGTAATTGTCCTTCCTTAATTTGTTGAATAAGATCAGATTGCACTTGAATGGAGGCCATCAATATCATCGAGTCTTGCTCTTTCCTCAAAGCTTTCAAATCAAAATTTTCTTCTAATAACTTCCATTGCTTCACGACAAGACTAGCCATAAAACTTGTAGATTTCCTACTAAGTGCATCAGCTATAACATTGGCCTTGCCCGGGTGATAACGGATGGCACAATCATAATCCTTCAGAAGTTCTATCCATGTTCGCTACCTCATGTTTAACTCTTTCTGAGTGAAAATATATTTTAAACTCTTGTGATCTGTAAAGATTTCAAACTGTCGACCATACAAATAATGTCTCCAAATCTTTAGAGCAAAAATAATTGCTGCTAATTCCAAATCATGAGTTGGATAATTCAATTCATAACCTTTAAGTTGCCTAGAAGCATACGCAATTACTCTCCCTTCCTGCATCAAAACACATCCTAGGCCCTTTCTTGAAGCATCAGTATAAACTACAAACTCATCACTACCACTTGGAATAGTGAGAATAGGGGCACTAGTCAATCTTCTTTTTAACTCTTGAAAACTTTGCTCACAATCATCGCCCCATACAAATTTCATATTCTTCTTAGTGAGTTTGGTGAGAGGTTGAGCAATTCAAGAAAATCCCTCCACAAATCTCCTGTAATAACCTGCCATGCCCAAGAAGCTTCTAACCTCCGTTACATTTGTTGGTACTTCCCATTCAACAATAGCTTTATTTTTCTTGGATCAACAGATATACCCTTCCCTGAAATCACATGGCCTAAGTAGCAACTTCATTCAACCAAAATTCACATTTGCTGAACTTTGCATACAACTTCTTTTCTCTTAGTATGGACAATACATTTCTCAAGTGTTCCTCATGCTCTTGATTACTCCTTGAATACACCAATATGTAATCAATAAATATAATTACATAGATATCCAAGAGCGGTTGAAATATCCTATTCATTAGTTCCATAAAAGCTGCAGGGGCATTTGTCAAACCAAAATGCATCACCAAGAATTCATAATGACCATATCGAGTTCTGAAAGTTGTTTTTGAAATATCCTCCTCCTTGATCTTCAACTAATAGTAACCTGACCTCAAGTCAATCTTAGAGAATACTTGTGCACCCTGCAGTTGATCAAACAAATCATCAATTCTAGGTATGGGATACTTGTTTTTGATGATCACCTGATTCAACTGTCTATAATCAATACAAAGCCTCAAAGTTCCATCCTTCTTCTTCACTAATAGTACCGGAGCACCCCATGGGGATACACTGGGTCATATGAAACCCTTATCTAATAATTATTGTATTTGCTTCTTTAATTCCTCTAGCTCGAGTGGTGTTATTCTGTAGGGAGGCTTAGATATTGGGGTTGTACTGGGGACCAGATTAATAGTAAATTCACCCTCTCTATCTAGAGGTAAACCAGGCAAGTCATCTGGGAATACATCAGGGAATTCTTTGACCACTGAAATTTCATCTAGGTGGGTTTCCTGATTTGAATGCTCGTTTACACACACCATATAACAAAAACAACCTTTCTGCATAAGACGATAAGCTTGAAGTGCTGATATCAAGCAAGGAGGCAAATCATGCTTAATGCCCTCAAAGAAAAATATAGGCTAATTGTTAGAACCCTTGCAGATTCTAAACTTGGGGTTGATCTCTTTTGGGGATCGGCCTCCTTGGAACTCTATAGGGGTTCCTCCCTCCAAGTTGCTGCTCAAAGGCTGCAAAAAAGATTCATCTATTGCTTATGAAAAGAGAAGGAATACATGGCTATTTATAGGGCTTCTAAACCTTAACTCCGAATAGGACTCCTACTTAAGACTCTTACTTCTAACCAACTCCTAGTAGGACTCCTAGTCAAGACTCCTATTCCCTTACAACTCTTAATTCTTCTCTAAGAAAACACCTCATACATGAATGCCCCTCTCAATTAGGACTCTCCTAACTAGAGTCCTAACAGAATGTCCCTCTCAATTAGGACTCTCCTTGCTAGAGTCCTAACAGTTTTACATGAATGTCCCTCTCAATTAGGACTCTTAATTAGGACTCTTCAAATCAGCCTTGTCCTCGAGGCTGATGATTCGTGAATTCTGGGAATTTGATCTTCAAGTCATCATAGTTCTCCCAAGTGGCATCTTCTATTGGTAGGTTCACCCACTATATTAGCACTTCATTAGTCGGTCATCGTCGTCGAGTCACGATCCGTCGATCAATAATGGCACTTGGCTGGGTCTGGAGTTCTCTTTGGGTATTCATATTTGGTGGGTGGCTTTGGGCTGTCTCCAAGCACCTATTTAAAACTTTCGTCAGGCCGTCGGTTTGTGGGTGATATGTCATACTCATTTTCAATTTAGTACCATGCATATGGAATAACTTTGTCCAAAATCTGCTCGTGAAGATGCAAGTAGAATTTATCGTAAGCACAATGCGTCCCTTATAGAGTAATTCTTTTGAGTCCCAATTGTAATGAGCCATGGGGCTTGGTGCTTCCTCCAATTTTTTTATAATCTTACTAGTATCTGAATCTTCCTGCCATTCCATCTTAATATCCTTAAGAAAGTCGCTGGTTGGAAGTGAAACGACTGAAACTTCAACTTGCTCGGGTAGTTGCGAAAGCGCATCTGCAAAAACATTCTCTTTCCCCTTTTTGTAAGTTATTTCATAATCAAATCCAAGAAGTTTTATTACCCTTTTTTGCTGCTCAGGGGATGATATTTTTCGCTCCAAAAAGTACTTGAGGCTTTTATGGTCGTTTTTAATTTGAAATCGTCGACCAATCAAGTAGGGTCTCCACCGCATTGCTGCGCGCACAATAGCGAGCATCTCCTTATCATATGTTGACTTATTTTGATAGGAGGGAGATAATGTCTTGCTAGTGTATGCGAGTGGTCGACCATCTTGCATGAGAAAGACTCCAATTCTGACTCAAGATGTGTCGGCCTCAATAATGAAGGGTCGGTTGAAATCTGGTAGTGTTAGCACCGGCATCGTCGTCATGGCTGTCTTAAGTTTGTCGAAGGCAGTGGAGGCTCTGTCAGACCATTGGAAGACATCTTTTTTCAGTAAGGAAGTAACTGGTGCACTAATCTCTCCATAGTTTTTCACGAACTTTCAGTAGTAGCCTATTAAACCCATAAAGCCATGTAGCAATTTTATGTTCCTCGGGGTCAGCCAGTTTTGCATTGCTCCAATTTTGAAGGGGTCTACTGCCACACCTTTCTCTGATAGGATATGCCCAAGATATTCCACCTTCTTTTGAAGAAAGCAAAAATTCATAGTGGTTGTTGTGTGTTCAAAAGGTGGTTTTCGGTATGTCTTCTTCGCATACTCGTATTTGATGATACCCGGATCGAAGGTCCAGCTTTGTGAAGATTTATGCTCCCTTAGCAACTCATCTACTACTGGAATAGGGTATTTATCCTTGATGGTTATGCCATTGAGAGCTCGGTAATCAACACATAATCGTCATATTCCATCCTTCTTTCGTATGAGGAGCACCGGTGAAGAGTAAGGGCTGCAACATGGTCGAATAACTCCTGTTTTGAGCATCTCTTTTACAATCCTTTCTATTTCATCATTCTGGAGATGTGGATACTGATATGGCTGAGCATTTGCTGCAGATTTGCTTGGAAGAATCGTTATAAAATGATCATGCCAACGGGTAAGAGGTAGGTTGCATGGTTCGTCAAATATATCTGAAAATTCAGCAAGCAAAGGAAGTAGATTTGAATCTTCAAATTTTGTTGGCTCTCCCTTAATTTGCTGCTCAAGTTGTACCAAAAGGCCGCTGCATGCTTTATGCAAAACCTTCTTCATTTGTTGTGTGCAAATCGTCGTTATGTCGCCCTCACGGTTCCCGTTCAGTATCACCTGTTTCTCCTTACTGTAAAATTTCATAATTAGTTACATAAAATTCCAAGAAATATCACATAATATCGTCAACCATTTAATTATGAGCATGGCCTCATGATCATTAAGAGGGAGAAGGAAGAATATGTAATTATCTCTTGGCCCTACAGCAATAGTTTCTCCTGCGGGCGCCTACGATCACAATTCAAAATCCATTCGTCGACAATCTTAACGTTAAACCTTCTGCAATTCTCAATAGGTAAGGCAATCTGGATAGTAACCTTACTATTTAGAAATGCTAGTCATAGGTGCCCAGCAAGCCAATCACGTGAGTGATGGCACGTATGACTTGATACAGAATCTTTTTGCTTATTATATTTTGGCATATATCACTTTATAACTATTGCATAAATGCATATATATTGTGATGTCCTTGGAATTGTATAATGGGAATCGGATCGTGATGAGATCACGATAATGAGATCGATTCACCTTTAAACACATATCCTAAATAATCCCGGTCATAGGTTACTCGAGAGGGACATCGTGATAACCGGATAGACTGGTGTGCTGTATACCCGTCCATATGATGGATGCAGCTGGTCTCATAGCTGCTCATGTAGGGACACTAGGGATACAGTACAGGTGCTCATTGGAGAATGAGTTCACTGATTGATCCGCTTACGGAATGCTGGATGGTTGATGATGCCTTATTGTCAGACAGCGATTCCGTAGTCCTAGTGATGTATCTGGTCCTTAGACTTGAGACACCAAGGATGTCCTGTATGAGTGCTCCACTCTTTGATACCAGACTTATAAGTTTGGCTGTCCCAGATCTAGTACAGCTGGTCATTGGGAGTGATAGTCGACCTTACGAGGGCTATTGAGTGTCGATAGAGGATCATCCACTCTCGGTGTCATGAGAGGAATATCCCATGTGTTCTTGCTCAGACAAATCCCTGGCCAGGGTCATTCGGGTTGAGACAGAAAGAGTTCTCCGGGAGAATCCGATTAGAGCGAGACTCGAGTAGAAACCGTATGGGTCTGACAACAGCATGCTCGATATATGGTCTCTGGGATATTAGATGGATGAGGGACTATAGGTACATGGTAACTTAGGACAGACAGGTCCAATGGATTGGATTCCCCTGTATCGTCTGGGGACTACGGCGTAGTGGCCTAGTACGTCCGTAGTCGATGAGTCGAGTGAATTATTACAGAGATAATAATTCACTGAGTTAGAAGGAGTTCTGACTGGTATGACTCACGGCCAGCTCGATATTGGGCCTAGAGGGTCACACACATATGGTAGGCATTACGATGAGTAGAGGTTCGGATATGAGATATCCGACGGAGCCCTTGTCTTATTGGATGCAGATCCAATACCCACTAGGGAAGGACCCATTAGGGATTCACAGCCTCATAGGCTAGAGTCTTTGCTTGCCCTTCCTATTCTCCTCTCCCTCTCCACCTCAGAGTAGGCCTGGAGTTTTGAGGAGCGTCGTTGTAACCCTGCTATGTGGATCACCACTAGAGAGGAGGACGCTTGACCTCCTTCACCCTCTCCCAAGGATCTGCAAAGAAACAGGGATATACGATCTCCCTAGGTAACACAATCTCTATACGCAGTTTTGTGTTTTGCAGATTTCTGCGCACCAATCTTCGCACGATGACGAACATCTTTTTGGGAATCGGGGATTTTTGTTTTCTTGTTCTTCCGCTGCACATATGATGTCGCCCCCCATGATTTCCCAACAAGAAAGTTATTAGAACTGCCCGTGTCGACGAGAACAGTGATCGGTTGTTGTTTGAGAAGGCCTCCAACTTTCATCGTTTGCGGGTTTGAGTAGCCGGCTAGTGCATGTACCGTAACTTCAGTCGGTTGTGGGTCTTCTTCTGCATCTTCTTCTTCATGTTCAAGGCTCTCTTCTGGATGTTCAATGACCTCTTCTTCTATTGGTTCAATCATAAGAAGTCTCCCTTTACTACAGAGATGCTCACGGCTCCACGGCTCATCACAATGCCAACATAACCCCTTCGCATATCGCTCCCGAAGCTCTTCTCTTGTTGACCTCTTTAGCGTAGGGACTTGGTCGATAGTAGGGTGGGCTGAGGGCTTCAATATTACTGGTTGAGGAGTGACCCTAGTCCTCCGAGCTTCATGGTTCAATTGCTCCTCTTGATGTCGTGCGAAAGAGATGGCTGCCATAAGTGTATACGATTGTCGCGCTTTAACTTCTCCTCGGATCTCCGGCTTTAAGCCCTCAATGAAGGTCCTTAATAGCTATTTTTGAGACCAATCACGAGTTTGATTAGATAACCTTTCAAACCTGGTTTGGTACTCCTGAATGGTGGAGGTTTGTCGGATCTTTGCTAGTTGTTCGTCAATATTCTCGTAATCGGTTGGTCTGAAGCGAATCAATAGTTCTTCTTTGAATTGTCGCTATGAAAGGACTCCATAAGTATGTTCAAACCAGTCAAACCACTGTATAGCATCCCCTTCAAGATGTATAGCTGCAATTTTCACCATAGATAAATCCGCGGTTTTGTGGTACCGAAAATATCGCTCCGCGCGCGAGATCCAACCAATCGGGTCTCCTTCTTCCCATATAGGGAAGTTCACTCTCATGCATGGATAGTTGGGGTCAGTCATATAGCCTCCCCTCCCTTGGAAGTCATCTATTCGGGCTTGGTGTGATTGGGCAAAGCTCTCTCCTTGATTTGATTTATTCGGGCTTAGTGGTCGGCCCAATCTGAGTTCAGTAAAGAGCATCTGAATCTTATCCTCTATTCGCACCTCCAAAGCTTTGAATTTAGCATTGATTGCCTCATTAGATGCCATAGTATATGCCCCCAAATCTCTCTTTTGTTGTTGGGTTAAAGGCATGTATAGGTTGAGAGAAGTGATGGTTGCAAGGGTTGGTGGATTGGTGGATGTAGGCTGCGGTTTAGGCTTGTTATGTGGTTGTTTTGGGTACAGTTTGAGGGTGTGGTTTGGCAGAGTTTTAGGGTTGGATGAAAGTTTTGGATCTGTGGTAGATGGTAGCAAAGGTTTGACAGAAGTCAATAGAAGTTGCAGCAAGTATGTGCTGTCTTGTAAGAGTAGAATTGTTGTCGAAGAAACAACGGTTTCTCGACGTAATTTCCACCAAAAACATAAGAGAATTGAGGAGGGAATTGATAGCAAAATCACAGTTTATATGACAGCAAGGATATATAATTTAATCAAGAAAATTTTGCCAGTATAACAGCAAGGAAATTGGTGCAAGTTGCAATTGCAGAATTATCATCAAAAAATTTCATCGGGTTACGATGAAAATTTGCAGCAACATAAAATCGTTTTTAGAGATGAATTTCTTAATAGATCAATCTTAGATGGAAGCCAAGATGATCTATGAAGTGTATAAGAAATTTCATTCAAAAAAGATTACAAATAGATGGGTTAAGGCAACGATATGCAGCTGAAATTTTCTGCAGCATAGATTTTCAAGTGCAGCAGATTGGACATAAAAGATCAGTAGTTTATATTGAGAATTTTTCGATGAAACCAAAGGAAAATCCACTGTTAGGAAGTGTCAAAGATGTCATAAAAATTTCGTAGATATTTGGATAGAAAAAGCACAGTAGCAAGATCAAACAGATGGTGCTATGCGGCTTGAATTCTACAATTCAAGTACAGCAGATTGGACATAAAAGATCTGTAGTTTATATTGAGAAGTTTTTGATGAAACAAAAGAGAAATCCACTGTTAGGAATTGTCAAAGATGTCATAAAAATTTCGTAGAAATTTGGAAAGAAAAAAGCACAGTAGCAAGATCAAACAGATGGTGCTAGGCGGCTAGAATTCTGCAATGTATCTTTCGTCGTAGAGATGAAAACTTTGTGACGAAAAGTTTATGCAGCAATATAGGAACAATTTTTTTTTTTTGGACTTTCGAATAAGGATAACTATATTGCAGCAGCAGTAAGGTAGGAAACTAGAACCTGTTGCAATTCACGGGGAGATCAAAAGATGATCCGTGGTGGTGGAGATGATGGCGGAATTCGGTGACGATCTTTTAAGCAATTGTGGGAATTGCTTTGGATGGTTGTAGAGGGTTGATGGATGGCTGTGGAAGGGCAGCGAGACGCCAAGAACGCTGCTTTGATACCAAGTGTTAGAACCCTTGCAGATTCTAAACTTGGGGTTGATCTCTTTAGGGGATCGGCCTCCTTGAAACTCTATAGGGGTTCCTCCCTCCAAGTTGCTGCTCAAAGGCTGCAAAAAAGATTCATCTATTGCTTATGAAAAGAGAAGGAATACATGGCTATTTATAGGGCTTTTAAACCCTAACTCCTAATATGACTCCTACTTAAGACTCTTACTTCTAACCTGTTGAATCTCGGATTTTGATGATGAAGTCAATTGTCATTTGTTATCTAATCTATGTGTTGAGATAAGTGTGCAGGATTAACTACGATGAGAGTAAGACAAGCAGCAGGAGTTGCGCCGGAGTCAAGATCATGATCACGTTGGGAGTTCGAGAGTTCGACGGAAGTTCGGACGGTCGTCGGAGGTTCAGAGAGAACAGATCCGAGAAGTCCAGAAGCTTGCCAAGCGAAGCTCGTCGGAACTCGCCAAGTGGATCGTCGCAAAGTCCAGGAGTATGCCGGATGTCCGCAGAAGGATCACCGAGGGTTATCGGTTGATCGACGGAAGTTGGCAGGAAACTCGCCGGAAGAAGCGATTGACGCATCGGAGCAAAGCTGCAGAAGTTGTCTTAGAGATAATCGTAGTTAGCATGATGATTAAGCATGAAAATGGGAGGTGATCCCATTAGCTTAATCTTGGGGCAATTGGGCCCCTGAAAAGATTCAAAGTGGGCCGAATGGAGTGAACCATTCGGACCCTGATTGCACCAGGAGGTGCAACCGCCCCAGCCAGGAGGTGCAACCGCCTGGGCTGTGGGGTTGGGAGGTGCAACCGCCCCAGCCAGGAGGTGCAACCGCCAGGGCTGCAAGGCTGGGAGGTGCAACCGCCCCAGCCAAGAGGTTGCACCGCCAGAGCTCAAGTTCCGAGCTCTGCCAGGCGATGCAACCACCGAGCTCAGTCTTCGAGCTCTGGCAGAGAGGTGCATCAGCCTGAGCTCAGTCTCGAGCTCTGCCAGGTGATGCATTCACCAAGCTCAGTCTTCGAGCTCTGGCAGAGAGGTGGATCAGCCTGAGCTCAGCTTGGAGCTCTGCCAGGTGATGCAACCACCGAGCTCAGTTTCGAGCTCTGCCAGGTGATGCAATCACCAAGCTCAGTCTTCGAACTCTGCCAGGTGATGCAACCATCGAGCTCCGTCTTCGAGCTCTGGCAGAGAGAAGCAATCGGCAGAGCTCAGTCTTCGAGCTCTGCCAGGCGGTGCCACCTCTCCAGTCGAGAGGTGCAACCGCCTGATCCCAGAATTCTGGGACTTGATCGATTTGATCGTTTTGAGCTCGAATTTTGAATTGGGTTGAGGCCTATAAATACCCCACCCATTCAGCACTGAAAAGATACAGACCTATACCAAAATCGTGATCTTTTCTGTGAATCTAAAGAGCTCAAAAGTGTTGTAAAGCCTTTAAGTCTCCTCCTTCTGTTCTTCAAGTTTTCAATTGTAAAGTGAGGAGAGAAAGGTCTGTAAAGGTTGTCTCCTAAGCCTGTCAAAAGGAGAGAAATTGTAAGAGGGAAGTTTGGCCTTCGCCCATTGAAGGAAGGCACCTAGTTGACGTCGGCAACCTCATCGGTGGAGGAAGCCAAAATTGGAGTAGGTCAAGGCTGACCGAACCACTCTAAATCTCTGGTTTGCGTTTACTTTCGAGCACTTTATCATTACTGCAAACCTCCCTCATCACTACTGCTCTCTGCGCTTTCACGAACAAGTTCTAAGTGCTGTTCTTCCAAATCTGCATTCAGACGTAAACTCGTATTTTCATACATTACAGTTTACGTTTACGTTTGATTCTGCAGAACTGTTTTCCGTGCTTTTACGAACGAGCTTCCTTGCAGTTTACGCTTACATTTTAATCCTATTAATAACTGCAATCTGTCCTCTACGATTTTACGAACGAGTTTCAACATTTAGACGTAAAACTGCATTCAGACGTAAATCGGCTTTCTTCGCTCAATCATCAGATTTCAGTTCACGTTTACGTCTTGGTTTCAACTGCATACTGCCTTCTGCGAGTATACAAACGAGTTTCAAAGTTTAGACGTAAATCTGCGTCTAACTGCGTTTAGACGTAAATCTGCGTTTAGACGTAAAACTGCGTTTAGACGTAAAACTGCGTTTAGACGTAAAACTGCGTTTAGACGTAAATCTGCGTTTAGACGTAAAACTACGTTTAGACGTAAAACTGCGTTTAGACGTAAATCTGCGTTTAGACGTAAATCTGCATTTAGACGTAAATCTGAGTTTAGACGCAAAACTGCGCTTAGACGCAAAACTGCGCTTAGACGCAATCTGCGCTTAGACGCAAAACTGCGCTTAGACGCAATCTGCGCTTAGACGCAAACTGCACTTAGATACAAACTGAGAATTTGCTTTTGCATCATAATAGTTTTTGAACAAACGCAGCTTTTGGTTTTTAATCGCTGTAAGATTTCCGCTGCACTAATTCACCCCCCCCTCTTAGTGCTCTCGATCCTAACAATTGGTATCAGAGCAAGGTTAACTCTCTAAAGGATTAAAACCCAAGAGAGATGGCATACGCCGTAAACCAAGAGGGGCATTCAATTACACGTCCACCCATGTTCAGTGGAACGGACTACACTTACTGGAAGACCCGAATGAGGATCTTTCTTATTTCTATGGATTTTGAACTGTGGAACCTTGTTGAAAATGGATTTTCAAAATCTTCTCTTCCAATGATCGATTGGAACGATTTGGAGAAGAAAGCTTTCGCTCTTAATGCAAAGGCTATGAATGCCTTATTTTGCGCACTTGATAAAAACGAGTTTAATCGTGTTTCAACTTGCGAAACTGCTTTTGATATTTGGCACACACTTGAAGTGACCCACGAGGGCACAAGTAGAGTGAAAGAGTCAAAAATCAATCTGTTGCTGCATTCTTTTGAACTTTTCCGAATGAAACCAAGTGAAACCATTGGCGACATGTTTACCCGTTTCACGGATGTCGTCAACGGTCTAAAAGGACTCGGAAAGAGCTTTTCGGATTTTGAGCTTGTTAATAAGATACTAAGATCCCTTCCTAAGAGTTGGGATCCTAAAGTCACCGCCATTCAAGAGGCAAAAGATCTGCGAAATTTCCCTCTTGAAGAACTAATCGGGTCATTAATGACCTACGAAATGACCTGCAAAGCTCATGAAGAGCAAGAAGACATCCTTCCAAAGAACAGGAAGGATATGGCACTTAAAACTTCTGAATGCCACTTGAGAGAAAACTCAAGTGATGAGGATTGTGACGATGACTTGGCACTTTTGACAAGAAAGTTTAAGAAATTCTTCAAAAGAAACAAGTTTAAAAACGATGTGAAAAATAAACTTGAACCCAAGAAGGACCAAGTAATCTGCTACGAATGTAAAAAGCCGGGACACTACAAAAGTGACTGTCCCCAAGTCAAGAAAAGAACAAAGAAGAAGGCGCTCCAAGCAACATGGGATGATTCGAGCGCATCTGAGGAAGAGGAGTCCAACACCGAGCAAGTTGCTCATTACGCCTTTATGGCCATCGAAGAGGAGGTAACGGATTTATTAGATGCTGATTTATCTTTCGATGAATTATTAAATGCCTTCCATGATTTATTTGATGAATGCAAAGTTATAACTAAGAAATACAAGTTGCTAAAAAAGGTACATGATAATCTTACTTGTGAGTTTGATAAGTTAAAAGTCGAACATCATGATAGTTTAAATTCATGTATCAAATGTCATGATGTAGAAACTATACAAAAAGAAAACTTGCTACTTAAGGACACCTTGAAGAAATTCGAGGTTGGTAGCAAGTCATTAAACATGATCCTTACAAACAAGGGTCATGCTCCCAAAAGAAGTGGGATTGGATTTGTGAGGAGTCCTCACCGAAATCCAACTACCTTTGTAAAAGGCCCCATCTTACACGTTCAACACCAAACCAAGTGCAACTTTTGTTGCAAATCTGGACACAAGACACATTGTTGTCCATTCAAGAAAATAAGTCCAAACAAATTGATGTGGGTTCCTAAAGGAACCATGATAAACTCTATGCAACATGATAGAAAATGTAGATCTATTTATGAGGCACCCAAAAGCAAATGGGTACCTAAACGTCATCCTTTCTTGTAGAAAACTAAACAATCGCAAGCTAGGAGCAAGAAATGGTATCTTGATAGTGGATGCTCAAGGCACATGACCGGAGATCCATCTCAATTCTCTAAGCTCTCTAGCATAGACGAAGGATATGTCACCTTCGGAGACAACAACAAGGGTAAAATCATTGGCAAAGGAACCATAGGTAACAAATCCAACCTCTCTATTGAAGATGTTTTACTAGTTGATGGTTTAAAACATAACCTCTTGAGCATTAGTCAATTATGTGATAAAGGATATATTATAAGATTTGAATCTAATGCCTGCATCATTGAAAAAACCACACAAAAATATATCTATGATTGCATTAAAACAAAACAACGTATACACTATTGACATCAATGACTTATGTGATGAAATGTGCTTTGCCGTTATGAATGAGGATGCTTGGCTATGGCATAGAAGATTAGGTCATGCTAGCATGAAACTAATCAATCAAGTATCATCTAGAGAACTTGTAAGAGGAATTCCTCATATCAAGTTCATCAAAGATAATGTATGTGATGCTTGCCAATTAGGTAAGCAAATTAGGGGTAGCTTCAAAGCTAAGAATCAAATAAGCACCTCTAGGCCCTTACAATTGATCCATATGGACTTGTTCGGACCAATCTCTACATCGAGTCTAGGAGGTAGCAAATACGCCTTTGTCATTATTGATGACTACAGCAGATATACATGGACCTACTTCTTAAAACAAAAAAATGAATGCTTTAGACATTTTACCAAGTTTTGTAAACTTGTTCAAAATGAGAAGGAATCTATGATTTCGTCAATTAGAAGTGATCACGGTGGAGAATTTCAAAACCATGACTTCCAAGAATTCTGTGAACTCAACGGATACAACCATAACTTCTCTACTCCAAGAAATCCTCAACAAAATGGGGTAGTAGAAAGAAAAAATCGAAATTTGCAAGAAATGGCAAGAACCATGTTGAATGAACATAGCCTACCCAAATATTTTTGGGCCGAAGCTGTAAACACTGCATGTTATATTTTAAATAGAGTCCTAGTAAGACCCTTACTCACCAAAACTCCTTATGAGTTATGGAATAACAAAAAACCCAATGTCTCATATTTTAAAGTCTTTGGGTGTAAGTGTTTTATCTTGAATGAAAAGGATAACTTAGGAAAATTCGATGCTAAATCTGATGAAGGAATCTTTCTTGGTTATTCTTCGGTTTCTAAAGCTTTTCGCATCTTCAATAAAAGAACCTTAATTATTGAAGAATCCATCCATGTTGTTTTCAATGAGATTTCAGAAATTAAGAAAAATGATCTTGATGATGATATTAATTTTGATTCCTTGAATTTAAACGAAACCCCGTCTCCAACTAGCAACTTGGTTGCATCCACTTCCAAAACATCCTTACCCAAGGATTGGAAGTATATAGATGCTCATCCTAAGGAGCTAATCCTAGGAGACACATCAAAGGGGGTTCAAACACGATCTTCTTTTAAAAACTTTTGTGCCAACGCCGCTTTTCTCTCCCAAATTGAACCCAAATGTGTTGATGAAGCCATGAAAGATGATTCATGGATTATCGCAATGCAAGATGAATTAAATCAATTTGAGAGAAATGAGGTGTGGACGCTTGTTCCTAGGCCAAATGACCATTTAGTAATTGGTACTAAATGGGTCTTTAGAAACAAGCAAGATGAAAATGGTATCGTGGTTAGAAACAAGGCTAGATTAGTGGCCAAAGGTTTCAACCAAGAAGAAGGTATCGATTACGAAGAAACCTTCGCACCTGTGGCTCGATTGGAAGCCATAAGGATGCTCCTTGCCTACGCTAGTTGCAATAATTTTAAGTTATTTCAAATGGATGTTAAAAGCGCTTTTCTAAATGGTTTCATTTCCGAAGAAGTTTATGTTGAACAACCTCCTGGATTTGAAAATAATGGCTACCCTAATCATGTGTTTAGATTAACCAAAGCTCTCTATGGTTTAAAACAAGCCCCAAGGGCTTGGTATGAGAGACTTAGCTCTTTTCTCATTAAAAATAATTTCATAAAAGGCAAGGTTGATACTACATTGTTTATCAAGAATTTTGAAAATGATTTTCTCATTGTTCAGATTTATGTTGATGACATTATCTTTGGTTCTACAAATGAATCTCTTTGTAAATCCTTTGCGAAAACTATGAGTCATGAATTCGAAATGAGTCTAATGGGAGAGTTAACATTCTTCTTAGGCCTACAAATCAAACAACTAAGCAATGACATCTTTATTAGTCAAACCAAATATGCTGTGAGTTTGCTAAAGAAGTTCAAAATGAATAACTCAAAAGCCATTGACACCCCTATGAGCACCTCCACTAAGTTAGAAATTGATGAGAATGGAGAAAGCTTCGATCAAAAAACCTATAGGGGTATGATAGGAAGTTTACTTTACCTCACTGCCACCAGACCAGACATCATGTTCAGTGTAGGACTTTGTGCTAGATTTCAATCAGACCCTAAGATATCTCATCTCAAAGCAGTCAAAAGAATACTCAGATATCTTAATGGAACTACCAATCTAGGATTATGGTACCCAAAATCAGAAAATTTTGAATTAACAGCCTATGCTGATGCGGACTTCGCTGGCTGTAAACTAGACAGAAAAAGCACATCAGGATCATGTCAATTTTTAGGACATGCCCTTGTATCCTGGTCATCTAAGAAACAAAACTCGGTTGCCCTATCAACAACCGAAGCTGAATACATTGCAGCAAGTGCATGCTGTGCACAAGTTGTATGGATGAAAAACACTTTAGAAGATTACAAAGTGAATCTTAAAGATATTCCCATTAAATGTGATAACACGAGTGCAATATGCTTAACTAAAAATCCTATACAACACTCAAGAACAAAACACATTGATATTAGACATCACTTTATACGAGACCATGTCACTAATCATGATGTAACCATAGAGTTTATTGATACCAAACATCAACTAGCTGATATCTTCACAAAACCCCTATGTGAAGAACAATTTGATTACATAAGAAGAGAATTAGGAATGTTGATGTGTCCGAATACTTAAATTTATTTTTCAAATGTTATTACTATTACATGCCTTGACAACGCTTGATCAAATAACATGTTGCAAATTATGTGACAAATATTTTTAACCAAATGCATGTAAGAAGTTCATTTTTCGGGTTGTATGCTAAAAATGGGATGTTCCCGTACACTCTTATGAAAACTCTTTGGAAAATGACTTTCCTTCGTCAAGCAAAAAACAATAAAGAGATATATGTGTCATGACTTCCTTTATATGCTTGATAATGCTATCATGCTTTTTGTTGATGACAAAGGGGGAGAAAAATATGAATTGATAAACACTATGTCATAGCTGAACTGCCATAATCATATCTATGTCATAGTTGCAAATAGTTGAGTGATGCTATAAACAATGTTATGCCATCCTTGCATCACCAAGAGATATGTGAACATGTACTATAGTTTGCATCATATCTTGATTTGATATTGTGAAGAAAATGCAAACTTACTAGAAAATCTCAAATGTGAGCATCATGTAAAAAGTCCTTCGTAGCTTTATATGATTACATGATGAATGGTTACAAACACAATCATACAAACTTGATGATGTATGTCATGCCTTGACATAATTCTTGAAGAGATACATCATGATAGGCATCATGATGGGAGCATTGATAAGTTTAACTGATCTAACTTATCAATACGTCACTTGAATTCTTAGGTCTTGAATTCAAGGTTGACTTATCTCAACTATGGCATATAGATAGGGGGAGTTAAGGACAACTCCTTTATCAATTGATTGTCATCATCAAAAAGGGGGAGATTGTTGAATCTCGGATTTTGATGATGAAGTCAATTGTCATTTGTTATCTAATCTATGTGTTGAGATAAGTGTGCAGGATTAACTACGATGAGAGTAAGACAAGCAGCAGGAGTTGCGCCGGAGTCAAGATCATGATCACGTTGGGAGTTCGAGAGTTCGACGGAAGTTCGGACGGTCGTCGGAGGTTCAGAGAGAACAGATCCGAGAAGTCCAGAAGCTTGCCAAGCGAAGCTCGTCGGAACTCGCCAAGTGGATCGTCGCAAAGTCCAGGAGTATGCCGGATGTCCGCAGAAGGATCACCGAGGGTTATCGGTTGATCGACGGAAGTTGGCAGGAAACTCGCCGGAAGAAGCGATTGACGCATCGGAGCAAAGCTGCAGAAGTTGTCTTAGAGATAATCGTAGTTAGCATGATGATTAAGCATGAAAATTGGAGGTGATCCCATTAGCTTAATCTTGGGGCAATTGGGCCCCTGAAAAGATTCAAAGTGGGCCGAATGGAGTGAACCATTCGGACCCTGATTGCACCAGGAGGTGCAACCGCCCCAGCCAGGAGGTGCAACCGCCTGGGCTGTGGGGTTGGGAGGTGCAACCGCCCCAGCCAGGAGGTGCAACCGCCAGGGCTGCAAGGCTGGGAGGTGCAACCGCCCCAGCCAAGAGGTTGCACCGCCAGAGCTCAAGTTCCGAGCTCTGCCAGGCGATGCAACCACCGAGCTCAGTCTTCGAGCTCTGGTAGAGAGGTGCATCAGCTTGAGCTCAGTCTCGAGCTCTGCCAGGTGATGCATTCACCAAGCTCAGTCTTCGAGCTCTGGCAGAGAGGTGGATCAGCCTGAGCTCAGCTTGGAGCTCTGCCAGGTGATGCAACCACCGAGCTCAGTTTCGAGCTCTGCTAGGTGATGCAATCACCAAGCTCAGTCTTCGAGCTCTGCCAGGTGATGCAACCATCGAGCTCAGTCTTCGAGCTCTGGCAGAGAGAAGCAATCGGCAGAGCTCAGTCTTCGAGCTCTGCCAGGCGGTGCCACCTCTCCAGTCGAGAGGTGCAACCGCCTGATCCCAGAATTCTGGGACTTGATCGATTTGATCGTTTTGAGCTCGAATTTTGAATTGGGTTGAGGCCTATAAATACCCCACCCATTCAGCACTGAAAAGATACAGACCTATACCGAAATCGTGATCTTTTCTGTGAATCTAAAGAGCTCAAAAGTGTTGTAAAGCCTTTAAGTCTCCTCCTTCTGTTCTTCAAGTTTTCAATTGTAAAGTGAGGAGAGAAAGGTCTGTAAAGGTTGTCTCCTAAGCCTGTCAAAAGGAGAGAAATTGTAAGAGGGAAGTTTGGCCTTCGCCCATTGAAGGAAGGCACCTAGTTGACGTCGGCAACCTCATCGGTGGAGGAAGCCAAAAGTGGAGTAGGTCAAGGCTGACCGAACCACTCTAAATCTCTGGTTTGCGTTTACTTTCGAGCACTTTATCATTACTGCAAACCTCCCTCATCACTACTGCTCTCTGCGCTTTCACGAACAAGTTCTAAGTGCTGTTCTTCCAAATCTGCATTCAGACGTAAACTCGTATTTTCATACATTACAGTTTACGTTTACGTTTGATTCTGCAGAACTGTTTTCCGTGCTTTTACGAACGAGCTTCCTTGCAGTTTACGCTTACATTTTAATCCTATTAATAACTGCAATCTGTCCTCTACGATTTTACGAACGAGTTTCAACATTTAGACGTAAAACTGCATTCAGACGTAAATCGGCTTTCTTCACTCAATCATCAGATTTCAGTTCACGTTTACGTCTTGGTTTCAACTGCATACTGCCTTCTGCGAGTATACAAACGAGTTTCAAAGTTTAGACGTAAATCTGCGTCTAACTGCGTTTAGACGTAAATCTGCGTTTAGACATAAAACTGCGTTTAGACGTAAAACTGCGTTTAGACGTAAAACTGCGTTTAGACGTAAAACTGCGTTTAGACGTAAATCTGCGTTTAGACGTAAAACTACGTTTAGACGTAAAACTGCGTTTAGACGTAAATCTGCGTTTAGACGTAAATCTGCATTTAGACGTAAATCTGAGTTTAGACGCAAAACTGCGCTTAGACGCAAAACTGCGCTTAGACGCAATCTGCGCTTAGACGCAAAACTGCGCTTAGACGCAATCTGCGCTTAGACGCAAACTGCACTTAGATACAAACTGAGAATTTGCTTTTGCATCATAATAGTTTTTGAACAAACGCAGCTTTTGGTTTTTAATCGCTGTAAGATTTCCGCTGCACTAATTCACCCCCCCCTCTTAGTGCTCTCGATCCTAACATAACCAACTCCTAGTAGGACTCCTAGTCAAGACTCATATTCCCTTACAACTCCTAATTCTTCTCTAAGAAAACACCTCATACATGAATGCCCCTCTCAATTAGGACTCTCCTAACTAGAGTCCTAACAGAATGTCCCTCTCAATTAGGACTCTCCTAGCTAGAGTCATAACAGTTTTACATGAATGTCCCTCTCAATTAGGACTCTCCAAGCTAGAGTCCTAACACTAATCTGGTATGCAGAAAGTAATTATTTTTTTGTAACAATCAATACTAGCGTGATGAGAAGATAACCAATCCATGCCAAGTATATTATCAGAACCCTGGATCTCTAGGAGAATCAAATCAGCAAAGAGTTCGTGGTCTCCAATAGAGATCAAACAAGATGGGTAAACCAAGTTTGTTGCCAATGAATCTCCAACAGCAGTTGTTACATATAACATATAATCCAGGGGTTTAGGTAGAATATCCAAGTGACAAGCAAAGTATTGTGAAACAAACGATAAGTTGGAGCCGGGATCAAACAAAACTTTTGCATTTCTTTTAGAAACATGAAGAATACCTTCCACCACTGATTTAGAAGCTTTAGAATCTTGTTCAGTGATAGCGTACACTCTAGCATGGGCTGAGGGTCTAGGAGATAGTGGCTCTTTCTTCTTCCTCAAAGGGCAATCTTTTATTTGATGATCCAACTTTCCACAACCAAAACATGCTCCAATCACCCGAAAACACTGACTTTTTTCATGATTTAATCCACATTTTGCACATGACTGAGTCCTCCGCAATGGTTTCCATTTCTCAAATCCAGATGTCTTAAACCTCTTGTTACTAGCTTTATATTCATTTTCTCTCCTGCTTTTGCTAGTAAATTTATCCTTTTTGTTCTTGCCAATGATTTCTTGAATTTCCTCCATGTCTCATTCAATTTTCAAAGCTCTTTCTACCGTATCTGCATATGTTTGTAGTTTTAAAGCTGACATTCGGCTTCTTATTGCTGGTCGTAATCCCCTTTCAAACCTTCTTGCTTTTCTAGATTCATCTTCAGTCATATGTGTGGCAAACCTGGAGAGCTCAGTGAATTTAGATTCATACTTTGTAACCGTCATACTTCCCTGGATAAGATTCAAGAACTCTAATTCTTTTTGCTCTCTCATACAATCTGGAAAATATTTATCATTAAACTTTTCTTGGAATAACTTCCATGTCATTGGCTCATGTTTGATTTCAGACATCCTCTTAATTATTCTCCACCAGTGTTCAGCTTCTCCTTCCAGCATAAAGGTGGCAAGAAAAACCTTTCGATCATCAGGGTAATTTAAGGCATCAAATATTTTCTCTATCTGCATCATCCATCGTTCTGCCACCATTGGATCAGACTCACCACTAAAACTAGGAGGACTAAGCTTCTTAAACTGTTCAATTCCCAACCCCGTCTGGTTTGATGTTCCTGTTCCTTCTTCCTTGTAGGACAGGTTGTTGTTGTTGTTGCATCACTTGTGCCATAGTCTCCAAAGTCCACATAATACCACTCAATTGATCAGCAGTAGATGCAACAGGAGAACCAGATGATCTCGTCATCCTTGCTTCATAAGACATCAAAAGAACATTTTCTTTGATCAATCTCTAAATAATAGTCAATAAACCTAAAAAAAAATAATATTCTTAATGATTCTCAAATCATGCTCTAATACCACCTCTGTCACGCCCCTCAAAATATCGACAATATTTAAAATTTTCATCACAACTAATCCAGGATCCAAACACACATTTGAGGTCACTAAGAAAACATTCAGATAAAAAATTTCACCTCTATAGTCTACAAATTCATAACCCTGTGCAGTTCATAAACATCCCACACATCACTCGATAATTCAAACAAACTGAACTGAACTCATCAAAATAATAACCCCAACATAATTTCACAAGTGGGGAAGTCTATGCAGTCACCAAACCAACGATTACCATAAGTTCGTATCATTACATGAATTTAACTTAACATTCCAAAATCCTAAACATGAGGGATCCTTTAACTTACACAAAATCCACAGGTTTAGATTCATCGTCAACATTTCATTAAATGCAGAGTGGCTTATACAACAAATACATATATGCTAACACATATTTGCCCAAAATCTTGTAACTTTCCACTGCCTTGGCCCAATCTTAACATTTAAGCAAGCGATACGCTATCCTGAAAAATTTATCAACAAACGGGGTGAGCATATAGAGCTCAACAAGTGACTAACATATCCATATCAAAACAGGACAATTTCCAAAGAGATAAAGTTTCATAATACGAGGCAGAATATACGAATTCGTAGACATAATATCATTTGGTGCAGAATCACAATTGTCCTTTCAATCATACATATATGGTTCATAACATACGGGGCATAGAGTAATTGGAGCATATCAGAAACCAATGAAACGTTTTGGAGCATAACAATAACAAATGAAACATATCGGAGCTTATCAATGGCATATGAAATGTTCCGGAGCATATCAACAGCGTATGGAACATTTCGAAGCATAACAACAATAAATGAAACATTTCGGAGATTATCAATATCACATACCAAACAGAAGCTCAAACGTCGTCTTTAACGTTGCATTTGTTAGGATCGAGAGCACTAAGAGGGGGGGGGTGAATTAGTGCAGCGGAAATCTTACAGCAATTTAAAAGCTAAAGCTGCGTTCGTCCGATAAAAAATGATTTCGATATAAAAGCAGAATCACAGTGCAGTTTGCGTCTAAGCGCAGTTTTACGTCTAAGCGCAGTTTGCGTCTAAACACAGTTTGCATCTAAGCGCAGTTTGCGTCTAAGCACAGTTTGCGTCTAAGCGCAGTTTGCGTCTAAACTCAATTTTACGTCCAAACGCAGTTTTACGTCAAAACGCAGTTTTACTTCTAAACGCAGTTTTACGTCTAAACGTAGTTTTGCGACTAAACGCAGTTTTACGTCTAAACGCAGTTTTACGTCTAAACGCAGTTTTACGTCTAAACGCAGTTTTGCGTCTAAACGCAGTTTTACGTCTAAACGTAATTTTACGTCTAAATGTAGTTTTGCATCTAAAAGCAGTTTTGAACCTTGAAAAGCGTTTTACGTAGAAAGCAATTTGCAGTTATAAATGGAATCCGAATGTAAGCGTAAACTGCAGTGTGAAGATCGTACGAAAACACGATTTACGTTTGAATGCAGATTCTGAAAGATCAGAGCTTAGAAACTCGTTCGTAAAGGCGCAGAGGGCTGTAGCAATGTAGGAGGTTTGCAGTAATGATAAAGTGCTCAAGGTAAAAGCAAACCAGAGATTTAGAGTGGTTCGGTCAGTCTTGACCTACTCCACTTTTGGCTTCCTCCTCCGACGAGGTCACCGACGTCAACTAGCTGCCTTCCTTCAATGGGCGAAGGCTAACTGCCCTTTTACAGTTTCTCTCCTTTTGACAGGCTCCGGAGACAACCTTTACAGATCCTTTCTCTCCTCTCTTTACAACTCAAGACTTGAAGAACAGAAGGAGGAGAACTTTAGGACTTTACACAAATTTGAGCTCTTAGAATCACTGAAAAGATCAAGAATTCGGTGTGGATCTGTTTCCTTTCAGTGTTGAATGGGTGGGGTATTTATAGGCCCCAACCCAATTCAAATTTGGAGCTCAAAACGATCAAATCGATCAAATCCCAGAATTCTGGGATCAGGCGGTTGCACCTCTTGACTGGAGAGGTGGCACCGCCTGGCAGAGCTCGACGACTGAGCTCAGGCGATTGCACCTCTCTGGCAGAGCTCGAAGACTGAGCTCAATGGTTGCACCGCCTGGCAGAGCTCGAAGACTGAGCTCGATGGTTGCACCGCCTGGCAGAGCTCCAAGTCTGAGCTCGGTGGTTGCATCACCTGGCAGAGCTCGAAACTGAGCTCAGGCTGATGCACCTCTCTGCCAGAGCTCGAAGACTGAGCTCGGTGGTTGCATCACCTGGCAGAGCTCGAGACTGAGCTCAGGCTGATGCACCTCTCTGCCAGAGCTCGAAGACTGAGCTCGGTGGTTGCACCGCCTGGCAGAGCTCGAAACTTGAGCTCTGGCGGTGCTACCTCTTGACAGAGGAGGTTGCACCGCCCAGTCTAGCTCGAAGACTGAGCTCTGGGCGGTTGCACCTCTTGGCTGGGGCGGTTGCACCGCCCAGCCTCGCAGCCCTGGCGGTTGCACCTCCTGGCTGGGGCGGTTGCACCGCCCAGCCTCGCAGCCCTGGCGGTTGCACCTCCTGGCCTAGGCGGTTGCACCGCCTGGTGCAATCAGGGTCCGAATGGTTCGCTCCATTCGGCCCAATTTGAATCTTTTCAGGGGCCCAATTGCCCCAAGATTAAGCTAATGGGATCACCTCCCATTTTCAAGCTTAATCATCGTGCTAACTACGATTAACTCTAAGACAACTTCTGCAGCTTTGCTCCGATGCGTCAATCGCTTCTTCCGGCGAGTTTCCGGCGAACTTCCGTTGATCATCCGATAAACCCTCGGTGATCCTTCTGCGGACATCCGGCATACTCCTGGACTTTGCGACGATCCACTTGGCGAGTTCCGACGAGCTTCGCTTGGCAAGCTTCTGGACTTCTCGGATCTGTTCTCGCTGAACCTCCGACGACCGTCCGAACTTCCGTCGAACTCTCGAACTCCCAACGTGATCATGATCTTGACTCCGGCGCAACACCTGCTTGCTTGTCTTACTCTCATCGTAGTTAATCCTGCACAACAAAACAAAACTTCGATCGAGACAATTAATCCTAAGCAATTAACCAAGTTGTCCGACATGTCATTGGTCCCTCGACGCTTCGTCCGATTCTTCGGCGTATCGTCCTCTCATGCAGCCTATTGCCCAATCGGCCAGTTGACTCCGCAACTCCGATATCCTTGGTACAATACCCGCTCTTCTTGGCCCGATGCCCGAGTTCATGGCCCGAAGCCTTCTGTCGATACGTCGACCGATCCACCGGCCCAACGTCCAATCTTCTGACATGTTCCTTCGGCACAACATGATTTTCCTGCTTTAATTGTCTCATCCTGATCGAAGCATCCTGCGTCACTCAAAACGCAGATTAAATCATAAACATATATCAAGTAGTTTCATCATCAAAATATGAGATTCAACAGCATTCATATCATTTTTATCCAAAGCATGTACAAAAACACATAACCAAAGCTCTGGATATCATATCAAACATACAGAAGGTGTAGTGGGACCTCAAACAGAACGTGATACATCCATTTCTGAATGACCACCAGACAGAAGTCTCCCACGTTTGGGAGCTCCATTCACCCACGTCTAGGTGAAGTCAGAAGGGGCCGGCAGAGCATCGCAGGCTCTAAGCACATACCCTTTACCATTTCTGGCAAAGGTCCAGATAGTCCCACAATCACCAGAGTACAAAAGGGTAGTTTAACAATAAGTAGCATATATCGGAAGCACACGCGGAACAACAAAAACATACATGTGCCTTTTCGAGACAATACGATGCAAGGAACAAAGCTCTCACAAATGTATTCAGATTTGAAATGAAATGAAAGCCAGAGTATATAGGGATTCCAAGCAATCATATTTGGCTCAATTCAAATAAGAAGATTAGATGAATTCAATATCCAAAGGAACGAAACAGAATACGCGAAATCGACCAAAGCTCGATTTCTGACAGAATTCCAATGGCACATAGAACACATATTTCAGATTATCAATTATGCTCCAATACCCATAAGAAAACTATTGTTGAAAGATATATCAATCTATTTTCTGTCGAAATAAGTTTCGTACGAATCATGGTTTCCCACAAGGAGTTACCTTTGATTTGGTAACACAAGGTCACGGACACAATCACTGTTTTGCAGAATACATAGGGTCGGATTCAACAGATAATAGGGTAGGCATTTGAATTCCAAAATTTTCAAACTATATGTCAAAAGAAAGGTCTGCAAGTCTAGCTTCGTACGAACTCAGTTTCGTACAAATCAGAATTTTTAATAGAGAGTTATAGGCATTTTAGTATCGAAAGGTCAGAAATCTTGATCCCCGTTTTGCAGCATCTATAGGCTCATTTGAAACAGATGATTGGGTAAGTATTCGGTGTCCAAAATCTTCAAAATCAGTGTCAAAAGAAAGTTATAAGAATCTAATTTCAAACAAAATAGTTCCTGCCTGATTTCACATTTCGTACTAAAAACTATAGCTAAAACAGTGTATAGGTGTCAGTTTACCGAAAAAATTTCAGAATCCATGGTTCTATGTCCAAAGAGAGACATATCAGTTTATAGATAGAAATCCTTCAGTTTATTTTGAAACAACATAAAAACATAGACTAATTTTCTATAGGATGGGGGTCAGAAACACTTGCCTTTGGGAATTTTGACCCTATGTGAAAGGATTTGGGCAAGAACCCTTAAAGCCCCAAATTTTTTTTTTCTTCTTCTTCTTCTTCTTCTTCTCCTTCTTCTTCTTCTTCTTTCTTTCTTTCCCTGATCATCCACGCAGCGGTGGGATTTGTCATTTTGTGCGTTTTGCAGTTTAGTCCTTGTTTTTATCATATTCACGATTAGGTCCTTAGGGTTTACATATAGGTCCTCAGATTCTTTTTTTTTTTTTTGAATAGATCTCTCAAATCTTAAAAATAAGTTACCTCTGATTCATACTCTATTTCTTTTGTCAATTTAAATTAGATGCTTACATTATCACTAGAAATTTATACGAAAATTCGGAAATGAGGGATGTTACACCTATTCTCACTATTCCAAGTGGTAGTGATGAGTTTGTAGTTTATACTGATGCTTCAAGAAAGAGACTTGGATGTGTTTTGATGTAGGAAGGAAGAGTAATTGCTTATGCTTCTAGGCAACTAAAAGGTTATGAATTGAATTATCCAACTCATGATTTGGAATTAGCAGCAATTATTTTTGCTCTAAAGATTTGGAGACATTATTTGTATGGTCGACAATTTGAAATCATTACTTATCACAAGAGTTTAAAATATATTTTCACTTAGAAAGACTTAAACATGAGGCAGCGAAGATGGATAGAACTTCTGAAGGATTATGATTGTGCCATCCGTTATCACCCGGGCAAAGCCAATGTTGTAGCTGATGCACTTAGTAGAAAATTGACAAGTTTTATGGCTAGTATGGTCATGAAGTAATGAAAGTTATTAGAAGAAAATTTTGATTTGAAAGCTTTGAGCAAAGAGCAAGACTCGATGATATTGATGGCCTCCATTCAAGTGCAATCTGATCTTATTCAATAAATTAAGGAAGGACAATTACGAGATCCACATTTAATCTACTTGAGGAATGAAGTAGAAAAGGAATTGAAGCCAAAATTTTAAGTTTCAAAGGATGGCCTATTGAGATTTGGGGAGAGAGTATGTGTACCAAATGAACTAGATATCAAGAATCAAATCCTAAAGGAAAGTCATACTTCAAAGTACACTATGCATCCTGGGAGCACTAAGATGTATAGAGATCTTCAAAGTCATTATTGGTGGGAAGGCATGAAGAAGGAAATTGTAATGTATGTTTCAAAATGTTTGACTTGTCAGCAAATCAAAGTAGAACACCAAAGACCTGGAGGGTTGTTGCAACCTTTAGATATTCCTGAATGGAAATGGGAATGTATTACTATGGATTTTGTTTCAGGACTACCCAGAACCTCTAAAAAGCATGATGCTATTTGGGTTATCAATGATAGGTTAACAAAATCTGCACATTTCCTACCGATTAATATGACTTATTTGCTTGATAGATTTGCAGATTTATATGTCAATGAAATAGTAAGACTTCAAGGTATTCCAAAGGAGATTATCTCTGATAGAGACTCCAGATTTCTCTCTAGATTTTGGAGAAGATTACAGGAATCTATGGGCACTAAAGTCAAGTTTAGTACTGTATATCATCCTCAAACTGATGGTCAGTCAGAAAGAACAATTCAAACACTTGAGGATTTGCTTAGAGCCTATATTGTGGAATGGAAAGGTGAAAGGGATAAAGATTTATCTTATGTGGAAGAGCCCAATCAAATTGTTGCTAAGAAGGAAAAGATCTTAAGGAATCAAGTTATCCCTCTGGTTCAAGTAATTTGGAGACATCATTCTGGAGAGGAAACAACCTGGGAGCTAGAGGAGGAAATGAAAAAGGTTTATCCCCATCTCTTCATCGAAAGAGCTATAATAAATTTAGAGGACTAATTTTTTCTTTTAAGGGGGGGAGAGTGTAACATCCCTCATTTCTGAATTTTCGTATAAGTTTCTAATTGAAATGTAAGTATCTATTTTAAATTTGATAAAATTTCGAAGTATGAATCTGAGAACTTATTCATAAGAGTTGGAGGATTTGTTAAAGAAAAATCTGAGGACCTATGTGTAAACCCTGAGGACCTAATCGTAAATATAATAAATACAAGGACTAAACTACAAAATGCACAAAATGACAAATCCCACCGTTTAAGCCTCTTTGCCTTCGTTCTTAAGGAAGTAGAGAAGGCAGCTGCATGGATGATCAGGGAAAGAAAGAAAGAATGAAGAAGAAGAAGAAGAAGAAGAAGAAGAAGAAGAAGAAGAAAAGAAGAAGAAGAAAAAAATTGGGGCTTTAAGATTTCTTGCTCAAATCTTCTCATTTAGGGTCAAAAATTCTCAAAGGCAAGTGTTCTAACCCCATCCTACAGAAATATTAGTCTATGTTCTTATCTTGATTCAAAATAATCTGAAGGATCTTGATTTAGAAACTGATATGTCTCTCTTTGGACATAGAACCATGGATTCTGAATTTTTTTGGTAAACTGACCCCTATACACGGTTCCAGCTATAATTTTTAGTATGAAATGCAGATTTGAGCAGGACCTAGTTTGTTTGAAATTAAACTCATATATCTTTCTTTTGACATAACTTTGAAGATTTTGAACACCGAATACCTACCCAAACGTCTATTTCAAATGAGCCAATAGAGGCAGCAAAATAGGGATAAAAAATTTCTGACCTTTCAGTACTAAAATACCTATAAGTTCCTGCTGGAAATTCTGATTTGTACAAACTGACTTCATTCAAAACTAGACTTGTAAACCTTTCTTTTGACACATAGAGTGATAAATTTGGAATTCATATACCTATCGTGTTATCTGTTGAACCCGACCCTATGAATTCTACAGAACAGTGATTTTGTTTTGACATTTGATTACTAAATCCATGGTAACTCCGTGTTGGAAACCCCATTTCATATGAAATTTGTTCCATCAGAATATAGATTGATATATTGTTCGACCATAACTTTTTTGGGGGTATTGGAGCATAATTGACATTCTGAAGTATTTGTTCGATGTGCCACTTGAATTCTATCCTAAATCCAGCTTTGGTCAATTTCGCGTATTCTATTCCATTCCTTTGGATATTGAATTCATCCAACCTTCTTATTTGAATTGAGCTAAATATGATTGCTTGGAATCCCTATGTACCCTTGCTTTCATTTCATTCCAAATCTGAATACATTTGTGAGAGATTTGTTCCTTGCATCGTATTGTCTCGAAAAGGCACATGTACGTTTTGTTATTCCGTGTGTGCTTCCGATATATGCTAATTATTGTTAAAACTGCCCTCATGTACTATGGTGTTTGTGGGATTGTCTGGACCTTTGCCAGAAATGGTAAAGGGTATGTGTTTAGAGCCTGCAATGCTCTTCCGGCCCCCTCTGGCTTCACCTAGACGTGGGTGGATGGAGCTCCCAAACGTGGGAGACTTCTGTCTGGTGGTCATTCAGAAATGGATGAATCACGTTCTGTCTGAGGTCCCACTACACCTTCTGTATGTTTGATATGATATCCAGAGCTTTGGTTATGTGTTTCTGTACATGGTTTGGATAAGAATGATATGATTGCAACGTCAAAGACGACGTTTGAGCTTCTGTACAGTATTTGTTATTGATATGCTCTGAAATGTTTCATTCACTGTTGATATGCTTCGAAATGTTCCTTATGCCATTGATATGCTCCGGAACATTTCATACGCCATTGATAAACTCTGAAATGTTTCATTTATTACTGACATGCTCCAATTACTCTATGCCCCATCTGTTATGAACCAAGTATTTTTGATTGAAATGACCTTGTGATTCTGCACCTAATGATATTATGTCCTTGAGTTCTTATATCCTGCCTTGTATTGTGAAACTTTATCTCTTTGGAAATTGTCCTCTTTTGACATGGATATGTTAGTCACTTGCTGAGCTCTTTATGCTCACCCCGTTGTTGTATAAATTTTTCAGGATAGCATATCGCTTGCTTAAATGTTAAGATCGGGCTGAGGTAGTGGAAAGTTAGAAGATTTTGGGCAGATCTTTATTAGCATATATGTATTTGTTGTATAAGTCACTCTATATCTATTGAAATGTTGACGATGAATCTAAACTTGTGGATTTTGTGTAAGTTAAAGGATCTCTCATGTTTAGGATTTTTGGAATGTTAAGTTAAATTCGTGTAATGATATGAACTTATGGTAAACGTTGGTTTGGTGACTGCATAGACTTCCCCACTTGTGAATTTATATTGTGGTTATTAATTTGATGAGTTGGGTTCAGATTTTATGAATCATCGAGCAATGTGTTGTATGTTTATAAACTGCGCAGGTTTTATAGATATGAATTTGATAGAATGTTTTCAGTGTCCTCAAATGTTAGTTTAGATCCTGGATTGGTTTGTGTTGAAAATTTTAATATCATGGATATTTTTTTGAGGGGCGTGACAGCAACAAAGCGAGTCTTCTCTAATGGCAGTAGCACCGATGGTGACGAAGACTATTGAGCATTCCGACTCGCAAGGACCGCACCGCGGACGAAGGACAAATCCAAAACTTTACCTCTTCCTATAATGTCTGAGCCTTCCACAATAGAAGTTTCCCATGGTACTAGTGGACAGGAGAAGCATAAGTCTGGAACTTCATCTCTTCCAATATCATCGGATCCGTCCACCATAGTTCAACGAACTCAGGCCCAAAACAAATCTCGCCAGCAAGGATATTCTTCCTCAACAAACTCAGGCCGTAACAAACATCGCCAACAAGGATATTCTATCTCAATAAACTCTTGCCCCAACAAACCTCTCTAGCCAGGCTGCTCCAACAAGTACTAACCAGGATATTGTGGTGCAACAATCTTATCATGCTTCAACAAACCCTGCCAATCAAGACCGCATGATTCAAGGTATTTTAAAGTTTAAACATCTGCAAGCTGTAGATGAAGTGGATAAATATAGGAATAGAGCTATAAAAGGTAAGGATATTGTGCGGGAGGAAAATACAAAAGCAAAGGATAAGAAAAAAGATGGTACAGTCCATCTAAAGTTGTAGGATGAATACCTTACCACCTTTTTCATTTGTTTATTACCGATGAAGATAACATGCTAGAATGTTCGTGGACTTAATAAGACTGAGAAATGTCGGGAGCTCAAGAGAATAATCAAGTTTGCCGCATGTGATATTGTTATTCTAGTGGAAATGAAAATTAAACAATCGCACGTTCAAGCTCAAAAGAATTTAATATGGCCGGACGTAGAATTGTTTTCCAATGACTCAAATGAAACTTTTGGTGGAATATGGGTCTTATGACATCCTAACTCTATTAATGCTTGGTTTACTTCTGCTACTGATCAATTCATCCATCTTCAGATAGAGGACAAAAAGAATGGCTGTCAATTCAATTTCACTGGTATATATGCTTCAAACAGTATGCAAGAAAGAAATACACTATGGTCTGATTTAACTAACATTGCAGATGGCTGTCTTAATGTACCTTGGATTGTTCTTGGTGACTTTAATACTGATCGGTACACAAATAAAAAAGTGGGGGGTAGACAGCTTTCAGAAAGTCAGCTTCAGAGTTTTAATGATTACATAGATACTACTGCATTGACTGATATGAAATTAGTGGGTAATTGGCTCTCTTGGAGTAATCAAGGTGCTGCTAACAGAAAAATAATGGCTCGACTCCATATATGTCTGATTAATCAAGAATGGTTAATAGTTTGCCTTGATTCACTTCTTGAGTATGATGCTCCATTGTTTTCTGATTATTCTTTAATTTACATACACGTAGATAAAGCAACACCAAAAGGCAAGAAACCGTTTAGATTCTTCAACATGTGGAGTACTCATCCTCAGTTCCTTTATGTTATCAGATCAGCTTGGAATGTTAATGTGCATGGATCCCCCCCTTACATCTTATGTCAAAAACTCAAAGCCTGCAAAGCAGCACTTAAGGAGTGGAATACTAATATCTTTGACAATATTACCACCCGAGTTCAATTTTGCAGAAAGGAACTAATAGCAATGCAACATGAGCTGCAACTTCAGCCCCATGATGAGAATCTTATCGAAAAAGAGACAGAAGTTAGAAATAACTTCATTCAGGCCTTAAAGCAGGAGGAAAGTTTTACAAAACAGAAGTCTCGACAGCATTGGCTTACTTTAGGGGATTCCAATACTAAGTTTTTTAATGCTTCTCTTGCTACTCGAAGAGCCGTTAACCACATCATGAAATGCAAAGACAAAGATAACAATCTTATTGAGAATTTAGATGAGGTTAAAGCATACACTGAGCAATTTTTTATTACTTACTCAACCAAGCGGGGCAACCTAATAATATTCAGGTGGAGCCAACTAGAAAGCTTGATTCGAGTGCCATTTCTATCCTCAATGCACCAATTACAGATGATGAAATAGAAAGAGTTGTCTTTAAGTCACCAAATCACAAAAGCCCTGGTCCAGACGGATTTCATACTGAATTTTACCAAATTACATGGTCTATTATTTGTAATGATGTGATTAAAGCTTGCTAACATTTTTTCTCTTCACGTCATATTCTTAGAGAGATGAATTGCGCTTTTATTTCTTTAATTCCCAAGAATGCAAGGGCTGATTCACTAGAGAACTATCGACCCATATCTTTATGCAACTTTATTTACAAGATCATCTCCAAAATGTTAGCAGATAGATTGCAAAAGGTAATACACAAGATAATTAGTCCAAATCAGGCTGCTTTCATCAAAGGGAGAAGTATACATCATAATATTCTGCTTGCAAATGACTTGGTCAAGGATCTGCACTCAAAAGCAAAAGGGACCAAAATCTATTTTAAAGCTGATCTACGAAAAGCCTTTGACTCAATTAATAGGAACTTTATCTATAAGATGCTCAACGGTATGAACTTCCCTCAACAATGGGTTAATTGGATTCAATGTTGCTTAGAAACTCCAAAGTTTTCAATACTCTTCAACGGCTCACCTATTGGTTTTTTTGGGAGCAAGAATGGCATCCGACAAGTCGATCCACTCTCTCCATATCTCTTTACAATTGCAATGGAAGGACTTAGCTATATGTTGGAATATGCGGTCTCTGATGGCAGTATTAAGGTACCCCATGCTAGCCCTATTCAAATATAACATATAATCTTTGTAGATGATCTTCTTATCTTTCTTAAGAATGATTTAACTTCAGTAAGAAACCTGGCTACTATTATGAATGATTTTGGTATAGTTTCTGGCCTTCAGTTAAATCATGTGAAAAGTAAAGTCTACATGAGCCCTTGCATTGAAGACAAAAATGTTATTGCACATACCCTAGGGGTTAGTGTTGAATCTCGTATTTTGATGATGAAACCACTTGATATGGGTTTATAATTTAAACTACATTTTGAGTGATGCAGGTCTACTCGATCAGGATTAGACAGTGAACGTAGGAGGAATTGACGTTGCACCGGAGGAAATCACGTTAGGATATTGGATGGCAGAAGGCTTCGGACGTCGGGCATTGGGCCAAGGAGAGCGGAATTACGCCAAGGATATTGGGGTTGCGGAGGTCAACCGTCGATTGGGCAACAAGCCGCAAGAGAGGACGATGCGCTGAAGAATCGGACGAAGTGCCAACCAATGACGTGCCGGGCAACAGAATGTCAATTCGCGTTGTAATAATTGTCGAGATCGGAGTAGAGTTTTTACTTGTTTGTGCAGGATTAACTATGATAACGATGAAGACATAAAGTGAAAAAAAGTGTCGGAGTCAAGCGCGAAGTATTTGTTGCGAGTTCGAGAGTTCGACGGAAGTCCGAAGGTTCATCGGGAATGCTGTCGGAACTAGCCGAGAATGAGTAGGGAGCTTTCCGAAGGGTTTTTCGGAAGCTCGCCGGAAGGTTCGTTGGAAGTTCGCGGAGCTCGCTGAGAAAATCGGAGCTTGCCGAAGAAGCTCATTAGAACTCACCAAGATCAAATCGTGAAGTCTAGGAGCTTGCCGGGAGTCCGTAGAATGGTTTTCGAGAGTTTATCGGAAGACCGCCGGAAGTTCACCGGAAGTTCGCTGGAAGAAGTCTTGACTTACGGACTTTGTAATAGCTTAGAAAATGTCTTTAAATTCGTAGTTAGCACATTAATTAGGGTTAGGATTAGGTGTTAATCCTATAACCCAAGTATGGGCCAATTGGGCCCGACTTCGGACTGGTTTGGGCCAAGTTTGGAGCCCAACCAGTGAGCTGAATTGGCCTAGGCGGTGGCACCGCCTAGACTGGGCGGTGGCACCACTTGGCTGTGCGGTGGCATCGCCAGTCCATTGTTAGTGTCAGACACTAACAAGCGGTGGCACCGCCACTAACAGGCGGTGGCATCGCCGGCCTCAGAAACCAAAGAGAATTCAAATTTTGGAGCCCAAATTTGAATCCTCTTAAGGCCTATAAATACCCCTCATTTCTCAGCAGAGAATACAACCTTTTGAGAAGCTAGAAGTTGAGAAAAGCTTTAGGAAAATCTTGTTTTTCAATAGCTTGAGTGTTCACCTCCTTTCTTTTCATTGAAATCTTTGTAAAAGGGTGAACCACTTGTAAGAGGTTGTAAGAGGGGTGTAAGAAGGAGGTTGATCTTCGCCTAGTAAAGGAAGATCATTAGTGGATACCGGTGGCCTCGACGGAAGAGGAATCAGAGGAGTGGATATAGGTCACGATTGACCGAACCACTATAAACTACCGTCTTCTCTGGTTTACATTTTGTTCGTGCCATTTACATACTGCAAACTACTTTACTTAGTCATTACGCTTCCATACGCTTCTAAGTTATTAAGCTTTTCAAGTTCGATTTTTTATCGTACGAAAGATTTTGTCAAAACCGACGTTTTAATCCGCTACACTAATTCACCCCCCCCCCTCTTAGTGCCACTCCGATCCTAACAATTGGTATCAGAGCGACATTTTTCTACATTGGTTTAACACCCAAATAGAAATGGCTCTTTACGGCTTTCAAGAGGGTCACTCTCTCATTTGTCCTTCCTTTTTCACTAGGACGGAGTATACTTATTGGAAAACTCGAATGAGAGTTTTCTTACTTTCTTTGGATTTGAATTTATGGCACATAGTCGAAAATGGATTTGAAATGTCTTCTCTTCCAATGAACCATTGAAATGATTTGGAGAAGAATATGTTTTCTTTAAACGCAAAGGCTATGAATGCCTTATTTTGCTCTTTGGACAAAAATGAGTTCAATCGAGTTTCTTTGTGCGAAACGACTTTCGACATATGGCACATTCTTGAAATCACACACGAAGGCACTTCTAGAGTTAAAGATTCAAAAATCAACATTTTAATGCATGATTTCGAGTTTTTTCGAATGAAGCCGAGCGAAATCATTGTTGACATGTACACCAGTTTTACGGATGTTGTCAATGGTTTACAAGCTCTTGGCAAATGTTTCTCGAATTTTGAACTTGTTAGTAAAGTTTTACGATCACTTTCTAAAGCTTGGGAAGCAAAAGTAATGGCAATACAAGAAACAAAAGATTTAAATATTTTTTCACTTAAAGAACTTATCGGCTCATTGATGACATATGAAATGGTGCGCAATGCACATGATGAACACAATGAACACTTGAACCACCTTCCAAAGAATAGGAAGGATTTGGAACTCTGGACAAATGAATACCACTTGAGTGATGACTCAAGTGATGAGGACAATGATGAACTTGAACTTCGAATACTAACTCTTAATAAGTTCATTAAACAAAAATCTAAAATAAACAATGAACTTGAACGGAGGAAGAGGCCAAAGAAAAGGAAGGCACCCAAGGTTGAATCAAGAACTTCCAAAGGTGAAATGGCAAATTGGGCTTTGACGGGCTTCGACTACAAGGTAAGCAACTCAACTTTCTTGAATTATTTTGAAATTACTTGAAGTTGTTAATGAGTGCTTAATTTAGATAGTAGGAATAGGAAATAAAAAAAAAATTGTTTTTCAAAAATTATATCCTGTTTTTCTTTTTAGCATCTACTAAAAAACTAAAAAATTTGATCATGAAAAGTATATTGCTAAGATTTCATGCAACATTATGGATGATAGTTATGTGATATGTGATAATGCTTAGGATTAATCCATGCATGTGTATTTTGATGATTTTATGTTATGCATGAGTTTTTGAAGTAAATGTTGATTTGATACTCTCATTTTGGATTAACATGTTATTGATTTAATCATTTTTATGACGAATTAAGATGACATTCTCATGACATATTAAGATGACATAATGCATGTACATCTATGTATGAATTTCTTGATAGTCTTTTGATGATAGATGTGATATCATGATGTTTTATTTTTTATGTGTTTGGTCTTGACGGCTTTATGACAAAACTTATATTTTGACTTTAAATGATGATACAATGTTTTCACAAAAAGACTTGAACACCCTCACATGAAATCAATTGTATGAAATGGAAATGAATTTTATATCCTATTGAGATTAATGAATTTATTTTACCAATCTTGCGAATCTCATGAAAATAAACATGATGAATATTTTGAAAATAAATGAGTGTATCATGCATTTGGTCTTAATGATTTCTCTTGAACATACTTTTTGAAATCATACTTGATAATGAATATCAAGATATTAAAAGGATGTTATCATGGAATCATGCTTGATAATTTATTTTACGAAATTTACCTTTCTATCTTGAATGTTGACATTTTTTTTTAAAGCAAAGGCATGCTCATAAGAAGCAAATCGCATGAATAGAAATTTATAAAAATGAAATGTAATCCTCTATCTTATGGATTTTTCAATAAATCTATGCTTGTCATATATGAATTTATTGAATGTAATTTTGAGGATGATTTCAGATTTGACAAATGCTTGATTCGTATTTACGACATAAGATACATTTTAAATATGAATCATGCTTCAATCATGTTAAATGCTTCAATCATTTTCTATCTATAGAGTTCTCGATTTTGATGAAATACAAGTGATAAATTCATTTATGATATCTTGTAAATCACTTGAATTATAAATAAGTTTTTTTTTGATGTGTTAAAAGAATCACTTAAAAAGAAAATGCTTTTCCCATCTTATCGAGATTAATGATTTCATGATATTGTGTGAATCTCGAAATTGAGTTTGATGACATAGTAATAACGTTATTCATGTTATGAATCTCAAAAATGATGATTTGATTATGATTTTTTTTTAATTAACTTGAATGAAATTTTGTTTTAACCGAATCATGAACTTTCCCTTGACTTCTTGACTTAAGAATTTTGAAGAAACATGATGATTACTTCATATTTGATTCTTGTAAAATGTGATCTTGATAAGAATGTTTCAATTTGCTCTTTGTTCTATATCTTTTCAAATGAATCATGAGCCTTGATATCATAATGTAGAAATAACAAGATTTCTTTGCCTTGTATGTCTTGTGTGATGATTGTACATCAATTTGCTTTATTATGAATTAAATGAATCTTGATCATGAACTTGTTAAGAAGAATTTTAATGAATCATGAATCATATCTTTGGTATTCACGAATTGATCCTTATTGATATCTTTCATGAATTCTTTACATATTTGGCTTGTTGAATGGTTGAAATTTTTAGCCATTGAGTTCTCCCTTCTTTTCGATAATGATAAAGGGGGAGTTAGTTTACTAGCCTGCATATTTCAAAGGAAGAAAAATTTGCTAGCTCGATCATTTCATTGAAAGAACTTGCTATCATAAACACTCCCAATGAATTACAAATCTTGCAATATAAAGAGAAGCAAAGAATTGCTATTTCGAAAGAAGCAAAAAATGCAAAACTTAGAAAACTTGCAATATAATTGCTCTTGCCATGCTTTGTATCAAAAATAGGTTGATATCCTTAAAAGCATCGCATTAAAGTTTTTAGTGTATCGCAATGTGTCACATGTATCACAAATTGAAAATTTTGAGACTATTATCATATCATGTTCAACAATTGATATCTTTCATTGATATGATAAATGATCATCTCATGATATATCGCATAATTATATCATGCTTTGCGATTGTATCATGTGATCTTTGATGAATTTTCATATTGATATCCTTTATGACATGATTTCTTTGCATTATTGTCTTGTATGCTTCATGTGATAAAATGAATACATGAAACACTTATGATATGATTTTTATACAATTCCGTGTATTCATAAAATATTTATCGCATCACCCAATAACTCTTCTTGATATTCCTTATGAGATGAAATGAAATAATGCATGAAATACAAATGAGAAGTCAATGATCATGCATGATAGGATGTAATGAATTTTGACATTTAGATACCATCATTTGAATAGCTATGATCATGTTGCCAAAATGATATATCATGAATGCTTGAATATCATGTTTAATATGCTTATAATGATGATTTGGTATCGTGCATAAAAAAAATTAAAATTAAAATTAAAATGTAATGTTAATGAATTTGTGCAATGAAACTATAATGATGCATAAAGAAGAATGATTACTTACCTTTGTCATGATTTAGAAATTGATGTAAAGGGTTTTTCCCTTCTTTTGACAATGACAAAGGGGGAGATAGATTGCTAGCACAATTCAAGAAAAAAACAAAAATTGCACTTCTCAAAAGAGAAGAAATTGCTATCTTGAACATAACCGAGAATTGCTAGCTTGAAACATCAAGAAAATGCAAAAATGTGCTATCGTGCCTATCTCAAGAAAAGCAAATATGCCAACTTGCATATATTTAAATTTGCTAGCTTATAAAACTTGCATATTTCAAGAAGCAATAATTGCTTTCTTGAACATCTCTAAATTGCTAGCTTGCAAGTTCTAAAACATTGTAAAATTGCTAGATTGCATGATAATAAATATTTAATATTATGTTTTTCATGCAATGAGTTGAACCCATATAACAAACACTTAATTGTGGTACTTCTCCTTTTTGTTGATGACAAAGGGGGAGAAGTATGTTGATGACATGACATGTGATGCATAAGTTTATGCATATGTTCATGAAATGTGTTGCAAGTATTCATAATGAATATTGCAATGACTTGAATTCAGTTTGAATTCAAGGTTCTATCAAAATGGCATATTGATAGGGGGAGTTTGTTTAAACTCCGGGAGTTAAGGTCAACTCCATCATCAAGTGGTTGTCATCATCAAAAAGGGGGAGATTGTTGAATCTAGTATTTTGATGATGAAACCACTTGATATGTGTTTATAATTTAAACTGCATTTTGATTGATGCAGGTCTACTCGATCAGGATTAGACAGTTAACACAGGAGGAATTGACGTTGCACCGGAGGAGATCACATCAGGATATTGGACGATAGAAGGCTTCGGACATCGGGCATCGGGCCAAGGAGAGCGGAATTACGCCAAGGATATTGGGGTTGTGGAGGTCAACCTTCGATTGGGCAACAAGCCGCAAGAGAGAACAATGCGCTGAAGAATCGGACGAAGCGCCAACCAATGACGTGCCGGGCAACAGAATGTCAATTCGCGTTGTAATAATTGTCTAGATCGGAGTAGAGTTTTTACTTGTGTGTGCAGGATTAACTACGATAACGATGAAGACATAAAGTGAAACAAAGTGTCGGAGTCAAGCGCGAAGGATTTGTTGCAAGTTCGAGAGTTCGACGGAAGTCCGAAGGTTCGTCGAGAATGCTGCCGGAACTAGCCGAGAATGAGTAGGGAGCTTGTCGAAGGGTTTTTCGGAAGCTCGCCGGAAGGTTCGTTGGAAGTTCGCAGAGCTCGCCGAGAAAGATCGGAGCTTGCTGAAGAAGCTCATCGGAACTCGCCAAGATCAAATCGTGAAGTCTAGGAGCTTGCCGGGAGTCCGCAGAATGGTTTTCGAGAGTTTATCGGAAGACCGCCGAAAGTTCGCCGAAAGCTTGCCAGAAGAAGTCTTGACTTACAGACTTTGTAATAGCTTAGAAAATGTCTTTAAATTCGTAGTTAGCACGTTAATTAGGGTTAGGATTATGTGTTAATCCTATAACCCAAGTAGGGGCCAATTGGGCCCGACTTCGGACTGGTTTGGGCCAAGTTTGGAGCCCAACCAGTGAGCTGAATTGGCCTAGGCGGTGGCACCGCCCAGCACCCGAGAGCTGGGCGGTGGCACTGCCAGTCCACTGTCAGTGTCAGACACTGATAGGCGGTGGCACCGCCGGCCTCGGAAACCAATGAGAATTCAAATTTTGGAGCCCAAATTTGAATCCTCTTAAAGCCTATAAATACCCCTCATTTCTCAGCAGAGAACACAACCTTTTGAGAAGCTAGAAGTTGAGAAAAGCTTTAGGAAAAGTCTTGATTTTCATTAGCTTGAGTGTTCACCTCCTTTCTTTTCATTGAAATCTTTGTAAAAGGGTGAACCACTTGTAAGAGGTTGTAAGAGGGGTGTAAGAAGGAGGTTGATCTTCGCCTAGTAAAGGAAGATCATTAGTGGATGCCGGTGGCCTCGACGGAAGAGGAATCGGAGGAGTGGATGTAGGTCACGATTGACCGAACCACTATAAACTACCGTCTTCTCTGGTTTGCATTTTGTTCTTGCCATTTACATACTGCAAACTACTCTACTTAGTCACTATGCTTCCATACGCTTCTAAGTTATTAAGCTTTTCAAGTTCAGTTTTTTATCGTACGAAAGCTTTGGTCAAAACCGACGTTTTAATCCACTGCACTAATTCACCCCCCCCGCCTCTTAGTACCGTTCCGATCCTAATAGTTAGTGTTAGAACCCTTACATATTCTAAACTTAGGGTTGATCTCTTTAGGCGATCGGCCTCCTTGGAACTCTATAGGGGTTCCTCCCTCCAAGTTGCTGCTCAAAGGCTGTAGAAAAGATTCATCTATTGCTTAAGAAAAGAGAAGGAATACATGGCTATTTATAGGGCTTCTAAACCCTAACTCCTAATATGACTCCTACATAAGACCCTTACTTCTAACCAACTCCTAATAGGACTCCTACTCAAGACTCCTATTCCCTTACAACTCCTAATTCTTCTCTAAGAAAAAACCTCATACATGAATGCCCCTCTCAATTAGGACTCTCCTAGCTAGAGTCCTAACAGAATGTCTCTCTCAATTAGGACTCTCCTAGCTAGAGTCCTAATAGTTTTACATGAATGTCCCTCTCAATTAGGACTCTCCAAGCTAGAGTCCTAACAGACCTGCCCTCTTCAAATCAGCCTTATCCTCGAGGCTGATGATTCATGAATTCTGGGAATTTGATCTTCAAGTCGTCATAGTTCTCCCAAGTGGCATCTTCTATTGGTAGGTTCCCCTACTGTATTAGCACTTCATTAGTGGGTTGTCATCGTCGAGTCACGATCCGTCGATCAATAATGGCACTTGGCTGAGTCTGGAGTTCTCTTTGGGTAGTCATATTTGGTGGGTGGCTTTAGGCTATCTCCAAGCTCCTATTTAAAACTTCCGTCTGGCTGTTGGTTTGTGGGTGATATGCCGTACTCCTTTTCAATTTAGTACCTTGCATATGGAATAACTTTGTCCAAAATCTGCTCTTGAAGATGCAAGTAGAATTTGTCACAAGCACAATGCGTCCCATATAGCATAATTCTTTTGAGTCCCGATTGTAATGAGCCACGGAGCTTGGTGCTTCCTCTAATTTTTTTTTGTATCTTACTGGTCTCTGAATCTTCCTGCCATTTCATCTTAATATCCTCAAGGAAGTCGCTGGTTGGAAGTAAAACGATCGAAAATTCAGCTTGCTTAGGTAGCGCTGCGTAAGCGCATCTGCAACAACATTCTCTTTCCACCTTTTGTAAGTTATTTCATAATCAAATCCAAGAAGTTTTGTTACCCATTTTTGCTGCTCGGGGGAAGATATCTTCTGCTCCAAGAGATATTTTATGTTTTTATGGTCGGTCTTGATTTGAAAGTATTGCCTGATCAAGTACGATCTCCACCTCGTTGTTGCGTGCACAATGGCGAGCATCTCCTTATCATATGTTAACATGTTTTGATAGGGGGGAGACAATGTCTTGCTAATTTATGTGAGTGGTCAACCATCTTGCATTAGAACGTCTCCCATTTTGTCTCCAGATGCATCGACCTTAATGATGAAGGGTCGGTTGAAATCTGGTAGCGCTAGCACCGGCGTCGTCGTTATGGCTGCCTTAAGTTTGTCGAAGGCAGTGGAGGCTCTGTCCGACCATTGGAAGACATCTTTTTCCAGTAAGGAAGTAAGTGGTGCACTGATCTTTCCATAGTTTTTCACGAACTTGCGGTAGTAGCCTGTTAAACCCAAAAAGCCATGTAGCAATTTTATGTTCCTCGAGGTAGGCCAGTTTTGCATTGCTTCAATTTTGAAGGGGTCCACCGTCACACCTTCCTCTGATATGATATGCCCAAGATATTTCATCTTTTGTTGAAGAAAGTAAAAATTCGTAGTGTCCGTTGTGTGTTCGAAAGGCGGTTTTCGGTATGACTTCTTCATACACTCGTATTTGATAATACCCGGATCGAAGGTCCAGCTTTGTGAAGATTTGTGCTCCCTTTCATCTAGTAATTCATCTGCTATTGGAATAAGATATTTGTTCTTGATGGTTATGCCATTGAGAGCTCGGTAATCAACGTATATTCGCCATGTTCCGTCCTTCTAGTGTACAAGTAGCACCGGTGAAAAATAGAGGTTGCAACTTGGCCGAATAACTCCTATTTCAAGCATCACTTTTAAAATCCTTTCTATTTCATCATTCTGGAGATGTGGATACCGGTATGGCTGAGTATTTGCTGGAGATTTGACTGAAAAAATCATTATACAATGATCATGTCGACGAGTAAAAGGTAGGTTGTGCGGCTCATCAAATATATCTGAAAATTCAGCAAGCAAAGGAAATAGGTTTGGATCTTCAAATTCTATTGGCTCTCTTTTAATTTGTTGCTCAAGTTGTACCAAAAAGCCCCTGCATGCTTTATGCAAAACCTTCTTCATTTGTTGTGTGCAAATCATCGTTACGTCGCCCTCACGTTTCCCATGCAGTATCACCTGTTTCTCCTTACTGTAAACTTTTATAAATAGTTGCATAAAATTCTAAGAAATATCACCTAATGTCATCAACCATTTAATTCTGAGTATGGCCTCATGATCATTAAGAGGGAGGAGGAAGAAATATGCAATTATCTCTTGGTCCTGCAACAACAGTTTCACCTACGGGCACCTATGATCACACTTCAAAATCCATCCGTTTGCGACCTTAACGACAAACCTGCTGCAATTCGCAATAGGTAAGTTCATATGGACAGAAACCTTACTGTTTAGGAAGTTATTAGTGCTGCCCGTGTTGATGAGAACAGTGATCAGTTGTTGTTTGAGAAGGCCTCCAACTTTCATCGTTTGCGGGTTTGAGTAGCCAGCTAGTGTATGTACCATAACTTCGGTCGGTTGTGGCTCTGCTTCTGCATCTTTTTCTTCATGTTCAAGGCTCTCTTCTGAATGTTCAATGACCTCTTCTTCTATCGGTTCAATCATAAGAAGTCCTCCTTTACTACAGCGATGCTCACGACTCCACGGCTCGTCACAATGCCAACATAACCCCTTCGCATATCGCTCCCGAAGCTCTTCTCTTATTAACCTTTTTGGTGTAGGGACTTGGTCAATAGTAGGGGGGGTTGAGGGTTTCAATATTACTAGTTGAGGAGCGACCCTAGTCCTCTGAGCTTCATGGTTCAATTGCTCCTCTTGATGTCGTGCGAAAGAGATGGCTGCCATATGCGTATACGGTTGTCGCGCTTTAACTTCTCCTCGGATCTCCGGCTTCAAGCCCTCAATGAAGGTCCTCAATAGCTGTTTTTGAGACCAATCATGAGTTTGATTAGATAACCTTTCAAACCTGGTTTGGTACTCCTGAATGGTGGAAGTTTGTCGGATCTTTGCTAGTTGTCCATCAATATTCTCGTAATCGGTTGGTCTGAAGCGGATCAGCAGTCCTTCTTTGAATTGTTGCCATGAAAGAACTCCATAAGTATATTCAAACCAGTCAAACCACTGTATAGCATCCCCTTTAAGATGTATAGCTGCAATTTTCACCATAGATGCATCCGCGGTTTTGTGGTACTGAAAATATTGCTCCGCGCGTGAGATCCAACCAATCGGGTCTCCTTCTTCCCATTTAGGGAAGTGCACTCTCATGCATGGATAGTTGGGTTCAGTCATAGAGCCTCCCCTCCCTTGGAACTCATCTCTTCTAGCCTGGTGCGATTGGGCAAAGCTCTCTCCATGATATGATTTTTTCGGGCTTAGTGGTCGGCCCAATCTGAGTTCGGTAAAGAGCGTCCAAATCTTATCATCCATTCGCGCCTCCAAGGCTTCAAATTTAGCATTGATTGCCTCCTTAGATGCCAGAGTATATGCCTCTAAATCTATGATGTTAAGATCTCTCTTTTGTTGTCAGGTTAAAGACATGTATAGTTGAGAGAAGTGATGGTCGAAAGGATTGGTGGATCGATGGATGTAGGCTACGATTTAGGCTTGTTTTGTGGCTGTTTTGGGTGTAGTTTGAGGGTGTGGTTTAGTGGAGTTTTAGGGCTATGGATGAATGTTTTGGATCTATGGTAGATAGTAGCAAAGGTTTGATAGAAATCATTGGAAGTTGCAGCAAGTCTATACTGTCTTGTAAGAGTAGAATTGTCGTCGAAGAAACAATGGTTTCTCGACGTAATTTCGACCAAAAACTTGAGAGAATTGAGGAGGGAATTAATATCAAAATCACAGTTTATATGACAGCAAGGATATCTAATTTAATCAAGAAAATTTCGGCAGTATAACAGCAAGGAAATTGGTGCAAGTTGCGATTGCAGAATTCTCGTCGAAAAATTTCAGCGGGTTACGATGAAAATTTGCAGCAACATAAAATCATTTTAAGAGATGAATTTCTTAATATATTAATCATAGATGGAAGCCAAGATGATCTATGAAGAGTATAAGAAATTTCATTCAAAAAAGATTGCAAATAGATGGGTTAAGGCAACAATATGCAGCTGAAATTTTCTGTAGCACAGATTTTTAGGTATAGCAGATTGGACGTAAAAGATCAATGGTTTATATTAAGAATTTTTTAATGAAACCAAAGGAAAATCCACTGTTAGGAAGTGTCAAAGCTATCATAAAAATTTCGTAGAGATTTGGATAGAAACAATGTAGTATCAAGATCAAACAAACAGTGTTATGCGGCTGAAAGTTTATAGTGCAGATTTTCAAGTATAGCAGATTTGACGTAAAAGATCAATGGTTTATATTGAGAATTTTTTGAAAAAACCAAAGGGAAATCTGCTGTTAGGAAGTGTCAAAGATGCCATAAAATGTCATAAAAATTTGGATAGAAAAAACATAGTAGCAAGATCAAACAGATGGTACTATGTGGCTGGAATTCTGCAATGTATCTTTCGTCGTAGAGATGAAAACTTTGTGACGAAAGGTTTATGCAGCAATATAGGAACAGTTTTGTTTTTTGGATTTTCGAATAAGGATAACTAAATTGCAGCAGCAGTAAGGTAGGAAACCAGAACCTATTGCAATTCACGGGGAGATCAATGGATGATCCGCGGTGGTGGAGATGATGGCGGAATTCGACGACCATCTTTTAAGAAATTGTGAGAATTGCTTTGGGCGGTTGTGGAGGGCTAATGGATGGCAGTGGAAGGGCAGCGAGATGCCAAGAACGCTGCTCTGATACCAGGTGTTAGAACCCTTACAGATTCTAAACTTGGGGTTGATCTCTTTAGGGGATCGGCCTCCTTGGAACTCTATAGGAGTTCCTCCCTCCAAGTTGCTGCTCAAAGGCTGCAAAAAAGATTCATCTATTGCTTAAGAAAAGAGAAGGAATACATGGCTATTTATAGGGCTTCTAAATCCTAACTCCTAATAGGACTCCTACTTAAGACTCTTACTTCTAACCAACTCCTAATAGGACTCCTACTCAAGACTCCTATTCCCTTACAACTCCTAATTCTTCTTTAAGAAAAAACCTCCTACATGAATGCCCCTCTCAATTAGGACTCTCCTAGCTAGAGTCCTAATAGTTTTACATGAATGTCCCTCTCAATTAGGACTCTCCAAGCTAGAGTCCTAACAGTTAGTGAGGGAAATCTGTCAGTTACATATCTTGGTCTCCCACTCATATCCACTGGCATTCACAAAACCTACTGTCAGCCTATCCTACAAAAAATAAAGAATAGAATTTCCTCCTGTAAAAATAGGCTTCTTTCAAAAGCAGGACGACTTGAACTCATCCGTTCGGTGTTGTACTCTTACTCTATATATTGGTCTAATGCATTTCTTCTGCCTATTGGACTTCTCCAAGAAATTGAACGGTTATTAATAAACTTCTTCTGAAATGACACAAATGATAAGACAATGCATAAGGTAAATTGGGACAGCATCTGCAAACCGATAGATGAAGGGGGGCTGAACTTGAGAAATACTAGAGATTGGAATAAAGCATGTTTGGTAAAGCAATTGTGGGACCTTTTGCAAAATCAAATGTTCCTTATGGTCACAATGGGTTTCTACTAAGTATCTTTCAAAGGAATCGATTTGGGAAATTTCAACAAGAATATACCACTCTGCAGCTTAGAAAGGAATTTTAAAGGCAAGGAATTGGCTAATCAAACAAATTTCTTATACAATCTCTACTGGAACTAATACTAATATATGGTACGATCCTTGGGTGAATGGGAAAAGTATATTTCAATTATATGGTGATAAAATACAAAAAGACCTTGGGGCTTCCAAAGATTGAAAGGTTTCCGAGTTTATTGCTAATGGTACCTAGTGTCTCCCTACTCCTATTTCTCCTGAAATGTTAACACTTTGTCCGACTATCACAACTATTCCAATCAGGAACAACCCTTAAGATGTACTTATTTGGCTTCATGACAATGGTAAATTTAGTGTCACATCCGCATGTAATCAAATTAGGTAAAGAAATAACAAGTGGCTCCCAAGCAGTTGGACATGGGATCGACCGGGATCACAAAGACATTCCTTATGTACATGGTAGGCCCTTCTGAATAAACTACCTACAATAGACAATATGAAAAGAAGAAGTATCCATCATGTTAATCGATGCTCCCTTTGCATGCAACAAGAAGAAACTGTTGACCATCTCTATTTTGCTTGTGACTATACTAAATGGATATCGAAGGAGATTCTCCAACGATTCGAACTCAATAGAATGCCACAACCAAACTTGCATCAAGAATTAGTTGACCTCATGCAATGTTTTTCAAGAAAAGGGCCTCTTACACAATTGACAAAGGTTATATTCAGATGCGCTATTTGGTGGATGTGGAAGGAAAAATGTAGCAGAATCTTTGAGTGTCAACACACAAACAATGCTCAGCTCTTGACAGAGATTATTAGAGACTCAAGATCATATATAGAAAACGATCTCAAAATGGAGCACCATACATAGAGAGAAAAATATATTTTTATCAAATTCAATTTTGCTATTAGCTAAAGATCTTGAGTATGATGTCAAAAGCTATACCCACAGGAAATCTTGGCATATCTGAACTTTAAATTTTATTAGTTGGCCATAGTTAAGAGTTATAGTCTACAGCATGTGTAGTCATAACTACCGCATGATTACTCTATGAGTTACCTAGCTTCGTTTATAACTTGTATAGACAAAGCTACTTGTAGAAACTTTACACAAAATCAATTTGCTTTTACTTATAAAAAAAAAAAAAGCATTAAAGAAGGAGGAAAGTTTTGCAAAACAGAAGTCTCGAAAGCATTGGCTTACTTTAGGAGATTCCAATACTAAGTTTTTTTATGCTTCTATTGCTACTCGAAGAGCCGTTAACTGCATCAGGAAATGCAAAGACAAAGATAACAAATTTTATTGAGAATTTAGATGAGGTTAAAGGAAACACTGAGCAATTTTTTTATTCACAAGGAATTTTAAAGGCAAGGAATTGGCTAATCAAACACATTTCTTATGCAATCTCTACTGAAACTAATACTAATATATGGTACGATCCTTGGGTGAATGGAAAAAGTATATTTCAATTATATGTTGACAGAATATAAAAATACCTTGGGGCTCCCAAAGATTGAAAGGTTTCCGAGTTCATTGCTAATGGTACCTGGTGTCTCCCTACTCCTATTTCTCCTAAAATGTTATCACTTTGGCCGACTATCACAGCTATTTCAATCAGGAATAACCCTTCAGATGTACTTATTTGGTTTCACGACAATGGTAAATTTAGTGCCACATCCGCATGGAATCAAATTAGGCAAAAAAATAACAAGTGGCTCCCAAGTAGTTGGACATGGGATCGACCGGGATCATAGAGACATTCCTTATGTACATGACAAGCCCTTCTGAATAAACTACCTACAATAGACAATATGAAAAGAAGAGGTACCCATCATGTTAACCGATGCTCCCTTTGCATGCAATAAGAAGAAACTGTTGACCATCTCTATTTTGCTTGTGACTATACTAAATGGATATGGAAGGAGATTCTCCAGCGATTCGAACTCAATAGAATGCCGCAACCAAACTTGCATCAAGAATTAGCTGACCTCATGCAATGTTTTTCAAGGAAAGGGCCTCTTACACAATTGATAAAGGTTATATTCAGATGCACTATTTGGTGGACGTGGAAGGAAAGATGTAGCAGAATCTTTGAGTGTCAACACACAAACAATGCTCAGCTCTTGACAGAGATTATTAGAGACTCAAGATCATGTATGGAGAACGATCTCAAAATGGACACCTTACAAAGAGAGAAAAAGATATTTTTATCAAATTCAATTTTGTTATTAGCTAAAGATCTTGGGCATGATGTCAAAAGCTATACCCACAGGAAATCTTGGCATATATGGACTTTAAATTTTATTTGTTGGCCATAATTGAGAGTTATAGTGTACAGCATATGTATTCATAACTACTGAATGAGTACTCTACAAGTTACTATTAGGACTCTAGCTAGGAGAGTCCTAATTGAGAGGGATATTCTGTTAGGACTGTAGCTAGGAGAGTCCAAATTGAGAGGGACATTCATGTAGGAGTTTTTTCTTAGAGAAGAATTAGGAGTTGTAAGGGAATAGGAGTCTTGAGTAGGAGTCCTATTAGGAGTTGGTTATAAGTAAGAGTCTTATGTAGGAGTCCTATTAGGAGTTAGGGTTTAGAAGCCCTATAAATTGCCATGTATTCCTTCTCTTTTCTTAAGCAATAGATGAATCTTTTCTACAGCCTTTGAGCAGCAACTTGGAGGGAGGAACCCTTATAGAGTTCCAAGGAGGCCGATCCCCTAAAGAGATCAACCCCAAGTTTACAATCTGCAAGGGTTCTAACACCTGGTATCATAGCAGCGTTCTTGGCGTCTCGCTGCCCTTCCACAGCCATCCATCAACCCTCCACAACCATCCAAAGCAATTCCCACAATTGATTAAAAGATCGTCGCCGTATTCCGCCATCATCTCCACCACCGCAGATCATCCTTTGATCTCCCCGTAAATTGCAACAGGTTCTGGTTTCCTACCTTACTGTTACTGCAATTTAGTTATCCCTATTCGAAAATCTAAAAAAAAAAAAAAAATTCGTTCCTACATTGCTGCAAATTTTCATCGTAAGTTGCTGAAATTTTTCGACGAGAATTCTGCTATCGCAACTTACACTAATTTTCTTGCTGTTACTGCCAAAATTTTCTTGATTAAATTGGACATCCTTGCTGTCATATAAACTAAGATATTGCTGTCAATTCCCTCCTCAAATCTCTCAAATTTTTTGTGGAGATTTCGTCAAGAAACCACTGTTTCTTCGACGATAATTCTGCTCTTACAAGACAACACAATTTTGCAGCAAACTTTCACTGATTTATGTCAAACCTACACATGCCTTTAACCCGTCAACAAAAGAGAGATCTTAACATCATAGATTTGGAGTCATATACTATGGCATCTGAGGAGGCAATCAATGCTAAATTTGAAGCCTTTGAGGCACGAATGGAGGATAAGATTCGGACTCTCCTTACTGAATTCAGTTTAGGCCGACCACCAAGCCCGAAGAAATCACATCAAGGAGAGAGCTCTAACCAATCACATCATGCCCAAAGAGATGACTTCCAAGAGAGGGGAGGCTCTATGACCGACCCTAACTATTCGCGCATGAGAGTGGACTTCCCTAGATGGGAAGAAGGAGACCCAATTGGTTGGATCTCGCGTGCGGAGCGATATTTTTGGTACCATAAAACTGCGGATGCATCCATGGTGGAAATTGCAGCTATACATCTTAAAGTTGATGCATTACAATGGTTTGACTAGTTTGAACACACTTATGGAGTCCTTTCATGGCGACAATTCAAAGAAGGACTACTGATCCGCTTCGGACCAACTTATTACGAGAACATTGACGGACAACTAGCAAAGATCCAACAAACCTCCACCATTCAAGAGTACCAGACCAAGTTTGAAATGTTATCTAATCAAACTCGTGATTGGTCTGAAAAATAGTTATTGGGGACCTTTATTGAGGGCTTAAAGCCGGAGATCCGGGGAGAAGTTAAGGCGCGACAACCATACACGCTTATGGCAGCCATCTCTTTCGCACGACTTCAAGAGGAGTGATTGAACCATGAAGCATGGAGGACTAGGATCACTCCATGACCTACAATACTAAAGCCCTCAGCCCCCCCTACTATCAACCGAGTCCCTGCACCGAAAAGGATAACAAGAGAAGAACTTCGGGAGCGATCTGCGAAGAGGTTATATTGGCATTGCGACGAGCCGTGGAGTCGCGAGCATCGCTGTAAAAAAGGTAGACTTCTTATGATTGAACCAGTAGAAGAAGAGGTCATTGAACATCTAGAAGAGAGCCTTGAACATGAAGAAGAAGATATGGAAGAAGAGCCACAGCCGACCGATATTACGGTATAAGCACTAGCCGGCTACTCAAATCCGCAAACGATGAAAGTTGGAGGCCTTAGCAAATAACAGCCGATCACTATTATCATCGACACGGGTAGCACTAATAACTTCCTTAATAGTAAGGTTGCTGCTCGGATGACACTGCATATTGAAGGTTGTAGCAAGTTCGATGTAAAGGTTGCCGATGGCAGAATCCTAAAGTGCGACTAAAGATGCCCGCAGGTGAAACTATTACTGCAAGACCAAGAAATTATCACCGATTTCTTCCTCCTACTAATCGATGACTATAAGGCAGTGCTTGGTATAGAATGGCTGACTACACTAGGTGATGTCGCTTGGAACTTTTCTAAATTAATTATGAAATTCTACTATAAGGGCAAACAGATCATCCTACACGGGAAGCGTAGAAGCAACGTTACCACTGTTTCGACCCAACGAATGGAGAAAATTTTGCACAAGGTAAATGGTGGCTTTTTGATGCATCTCCGGCCACAACCAAAAGAGAAGAAAATAGAAATTGAAGATCAAAATCTTGCCCAATTCCTTACTGAATTTGCCGACGTATTTGCTGAACTGTGCGGTCTTCCTCCTTCTCGGCAACATGAACATCGAATTCCAATTCTTCCGAGCAAGCCACCAGCGAATACTCGACCGTACCAATATCCTCACCTCTAGAAAGATGAAATTGAAAAGATCATAAAGGAGATGCTTGAAACAGGGGTGATTCGGCCAAGTTGCAACCCCGATTCCTCACCGGTGCTACTTGTACGCAAGAAGGACGGAACTTGGCGGGTGTCCATCGACTACCGAGCTTTAAATGACATCACCGTCAAGGACAAATACCCAATACCAGTGGTGGATGAACTTCTTGATGAATTGAAAGGAGCTCGAGTCTTCATGAAGTTGGACCTCCGATTCGGTTACCACAAAATTCGGGTATGTGACGATGACATTCCAAAAACTGCATTTCGCACACATGATGGCCATTATGAATTCTTGGTAATGCCTTTCGAACTCACTAATGCTCCTTCTACCTTTCAAAGTCTCATGAATGATATATTTCGGAGCTTTCTTCGTAAATTTATGCTGGTATTTTTCGATAATATTCTCGTTTACAGCCCTTCTCTTGAGACTAACTTTCAGCATTTACGGATTGTTTTGACGATCCTTCGGGAGAATATTCTTTTTTTTAAGCAACCAAAGTGTAGGTTTCTCCAGCAAAAAGTAGAGTACCTTGGGCATATAATATCAAAAGAAGGAGTGGCGGTAGACCCAACAAAAATTTGAGGCAATGCAAGGCTAGCCGAAACCTACAAACGTGAAATTACTGCGGGGGTTCCTTGGACTAACGGGCTATTACCGAAAATTTTTTAAGGACTATGGGAAGATCAGTGCACCACTAACTTCTTTACTAAAAAAAGATGCTTTCCAATGGTCGGACAAAGCCTCTGCTGCCTTCGACAAACTTAAAGCAGCCATGACAACGACGCCGGTGCTTGCGCTACCAGATTTCAATAGACCCTTCATCATTGAGGCCGACGTATTTGGAGTCAGAATTGGAGCCGTTCTCAAGCAAAATGGTCGACCACTCACATATACTAGCAAGGCATTATCTCCCTCCCATCAAAACATGTCAGTATATGATAAGGAGATGCTTGCCATTGTACACGCAGTAACGAGGTGGAGACCCTACTTGATCGGCCGACGATTTCAAATTAAAACTGACCATAAAAGCCTCAAGTACTTATTGGAGCAAATTATTGCTGAATATGTGGCACAATGTGATGTATTTCAACAGCACAAGGGTAAAACTGTGGCAAATCCAGGGAAGCTACAACCACTACACATACCAGACTCAGTGTGGACTGATATCTCCATGGACTTCATTGAAGGGCTGCCATCTTCCAAAGGTAAAAGCACGATTCTCATGGTGGTTGATCGACTTACGAAATATGCTCATTTTTATGCTGTAAGAAATCCCTACACTGCTGCTAGTATTGCCCAGATTTTCATAGAAAGTATTGTTAAACTACATGGGATGCCAAGGTCCATCGTAAGTGATCATGACAGGATCTTCACTAGTAAATTTTGGACCGAGTTATTTCAGTTACAAGGCACCAAACTCAAGATGAGCACAGCGTATCATCCACAAACTGACGGCCAAATAGAAGTGGTAAATAGGTGCTTAGAGGCGTACCTCCGGTGTTTCGCTAGCGACCGACCAAAAGAGTGGTCGAAATGACTACCTGTTAGGATCGAGAGCACTAAGAGGGGGGGGGGTGAATTAGTGCAGCGGAAATCTTACAGCGATTAAAAACCAAAAGCTGCGTTCGTTCAAAAACTATTATGATGCAAAAGCTAATTCTCAGTTTGTATCTAAGTGCAGGTTGCGTCTAAGCGCAGATTGCGTCTAAGCGCAGTTTTGCGTCTAAGCGCAGTTTACGTCTAAACTCAGATTTAGGTCTAAACGCAGTTTTATGTCTAAACGCAGATTTATGTCTAAACGCAGATTTACGTCTAAACGCAGTTTTACGTCTAAACGCAGATTTACGTCTAAACTCAGATTTACGTCTAAACTCAGATTTACGTCTAAACGCAGATTTACGTCTAAACGCAGTTTTACGTCTAGACGCAGATTTACGTCTAAACTTTGAAACTCGTTTGTATACTCGCAGAAGGCAGTATGCAGTTGAAATCAAGACGTAAACGTGAACTGAGATCTGATGATTGTGCGAGGAAAGCCGATTTACGTCTGAATGTTGAAACTCGTTCGTAAAATTGTAGAGGACAGTTTGCAGTAATCAATAGGATCAAAATGTAAGTGTAAACTGCAAAGAAGCTCGTTCGTAAAAGCACGGAAGACAGTTCTGCAGAATCAAACGTAAACGTAAACTGTAATGTATGAAAATACGAATTTACGTCTGAATGCAGATTCGGAAGAACAGCACTTAGAACTTGTTCGTGAAAGCGTAGAGAGCAGTAGTAATGAAGGAGGTTTGCAGTAATGATAAAGTGCTCGAGAATAAATGCAAACCAGAGATTTAGAGTGGTTCGGTCAGCCTTGACCTACTCCACTTTTGGCTTCCTCCACCGACGAGGTTGCCAACGTCAACTAGGGGCCTTCCTTCAATAGGCGAAGGCCAAACTGCCCTTTTACAATTTCTCTCCTTTTGATAGGCTCAGGAGACAACCTTTACAGACCTTTCTCTCCTCACTTTACAACTGAAAACTTGAAGAACAGAAGGAGGAGACTTAAAGGCTTTACAACACTTTTGAGCTCTTAGAATCACAGAAAAGATCAAGATTTCGGTGTAGGTCTGTATCTTTTCAGTGCTGAATGGGTGGGGTATTTATAGGCCCCAACCCAATTCAAAATTCGAGCTCAAAACCATCAAATCCCGGAATTCCGGGATCAGGCGGTTGCACCTCTTGACTGGAGAGGTTGCACCGCCTGGCAGAGCTCGAAGACTGAGCTCAGGCGGATGCACCTCTCTATCAGGGGTGGTTGCACCTTTCTGCCAGAGCTCGAAGACCGAGCTCAGGCGATGCATCACCTGTCCAAAGAGGTTGCACCTCTCTGCCAGAGCTCGAAGACCGAGCTCGGTGGTTGCACCTCTTGGCAGAGCTCGGAACTTGAGCTCTGGCGGTGCTACCTCTTGACAGAGGAGGTTGCACCGCCTAGTCTCTCTTGGAGACTGAGCCCTGGGCGGTTGCACCGCCTGGCTGGAGCGGTTGCACCGCCCAGTCTCGCTGGGAGACTTAGCCTGGGCGGTTGCACCGCCTGGCTGGGGCGGTTGCACCGCCCAGTCTCGCTGGGAGACTTAGCCTGGGCGGTGCTACCTCCCTGCCTGGGCGGTTGCACCTCCCACAGCTACTTGGGTTCGAATGGGTTGAACCATTCGACCCAACTTGAGTTCTTCAGGGGCCCAATTGCCCCAGGATTAAGCTAATGGGATCACCTCCCATTTCTAACTTAATCACCGTGCTAACTACGATTAAATCTAAGACAATTTCTGCAGCTTTGCTTCGGTACGTCAATCGCTTCTTCCGGCGAGTTTCCGGCGAACTTCCGTCGATCATCCGATGAACCCTCGGTGATGCATCTGCGGACTTCCGGCAAACTCCTGGACTTTGCGACGATCCACTTGGCGAGTTCCGACGAGCTTCGCTTGGCAAGCTTCTGGACTTCTCGGATCTGTTCTCGCAGAACCTCCGACGACCGTCCGTACTTCCGTCGAACTCTCGAACTCCCAACGTGATCATGAACTTGACTCCGGCGCAACTCCTGCTGCTTGTCTAACTTTCATCATAGTTAATCCTGCACACTTATCTCAACACATAGATTAGACAACAAATGACAATTGACTTCATCATCAAAATCCGAGATTCAACAATCTCCCCATTTTTTATGATGACAATCAATTGATAATGGAGTTATCCTTAACTCCCCCTGTCTATATGCCATAGTTGAGATAAGTCAACCTTGAATTCAAGACCTAAGAATTCAAGTGACGTATTGATAAGTTAGATCAGTTAAACTTATCAATACTCCCATCATGATACTCATCATGATGTATCTCTTCAAGAATGAAGTCAGGGTTTTACATGCATCAATAAGTTTGTATGATTGTGTTTGTAACTATTCATCATGTAGTGTGAACATTGTCATATAAAGCTGTGAAACTTATTACATGATGCACATATTTGAAATATTCTAGCAAGCTTCACATGTTCATCTATCTCTTGGTGATGCAAGGATGGCATAATCATAGCAGTGTTTATAGCATCATTCATAGTATTTCTAATCATGGCAGTGTTTATCAATTCATATGTATCTCCCCCTTTGTCATCAACAAAAAGCATAGTAACTATGATACCGGAAAATAATAATAGCAAGCTTCATCAAATCTATTTCAGAAACTCAATTTTCATGAAGGTGTACGAGAAAATCTGTTTCATAAATAAGATGCATTCGGACAAGATTTTGTTGCAGATATAATCATGAAAATCAAGTGTTTTGATCATACAATATAGTCCGAAAAATGATTTTATTTGTTCGGACACATGAGCATTCCTAACTCTCTTCTAATGAAATCAAATTGTTCTTCATTTAGAGGTTTTGTAAAAATGTCAGCTAGTTGATGTTTAGTATCAATGAATTCTATGGTTACGTCATGATTGGTGACATGATCTCGTATGAAGTGATGTCTAATATCAATATGTTTTGTTCTTGAGTGTTGTATAGGATTTTTGGCTAAGCATATTGCACTTGTGTTATCACATTTAATTGGAATATTTTTGAGATGAACTTTATAATCTTCTAAGGTATTTTTCATCCATACAACTTGTGCACAGCATGCACTTGCTGCAATATATTCAGCTTCGGTTGTTGATAGTGCAACTGAGTTTTGTTTCTTTGATGACCAGGAAACAAGGGCATGTCCTAAAAATTGACATGATCCTGATGTGCTTTTTCTATCTAATCTACACCCAGCAAAGTCAGCATCAGCAAAAGCAATTAACTCAAAATTTTCTGATTTTGGGTACCATAATCCTAGATTTGTGGTACCATTAAGATATCTAAATATTCTTTTAACTGCTTTGAGATGAGACATCTTAGGGTTTGATTGAAATCTAGCACAAAGTCCTACACTGAACATGATGTCTGGTCTGGTTGCAGTGAGGTAAAGTAAACTTCCTATCATACCCCTATAAGTTTTTTGATCAAAGCTTTCTCCAGTTTCATCAATTTCTAATTTAGTGGAGGTGCTCATAGGAGTGTTACTGGCCTTTGAGTTGTTCATGTTAAACCTTTTTAATAAATTCATGGCATATTTAGTTTGACTAATAAAGATGCCATTGCTTAGTTGTTTGATTTGTAAACCTAAGAAGAATGTTAATTCTCCCATTAAGCTCATGTCGAATTCAAGACTCATAGTTTTACCAAACGATTCACAAAGAGATTCATTTGTAGAGCCAAAGATGATATCATCAACATAAATCTGAACAATGAGAAAATTATTTTCAAAATTCTTGATAAACAATGTAGTATCAACCTTGCCTTTTATGAAATTATTTTCAATGAGAAAAGAGCTAAGTCTCTCATACCAAGCCCTTGGGGCTTGTTTTAAACCATAGAGAGCTTTAGTTAATCTAAACACATGATTAGGGTAGCCATTATTTTCAAATCCAGGAGGTTGTTCAACATAAATTTCTTCGGAAATGAAACCATTTAGAAAAGCGCTTTTAACATCCATTTGAAATAACTTAAAATTATTGCAACTAGCGTAGGCAAGGAGCATCCTTATGGCTTCCAATCGAGCCACAGGTGCGAAGGTTTCTTCGTAATCGATACCTTCTTCTTGGTTGAAACCTTTGGCCACTAATCTAGCCTTGTTTCTAACCACGATACCATTTTCATCTTGCTTGTTTCTAAAGACCCATTTAGTACCAATAACTAAATGGTCATTTGGCCTAGGAACAAGCGTCCACACTTCATTTCTCTCAAATTGATTTAATTCATCTTGCATTGCGATAATCCATGAATCATCTTTCATGGCTTCATCAACACATTTGGGTTCAATTTGGGAGAGAAAAGCGGCGTTGGCACAAAAGTTTTTAAAAGAAGATCGTGTTTGAACCCCCTTTGATGTGTCTCCTAGGATTAGCTCCTTAGGATGAGCATCTATATACTTCTAATCCTTGGGTAAGGATGTTTCGGAAGTGGATGCATCCAAGTTGCTAGTTGGAGACGGGGTTTCGTTTAAATTCAAGGAATCAAAATTAACATCATCATCAAGATCATTTTTCTTAATTTCTGAAATCTCATTGAAAACAACATGGATGGATTCTTCAATAATTAAGGTTCTTTTATTGAAGATGCGAAAAGCTTTAGAAACCGAAGAATAACCAAGAAAGATTCCTTCATCAGATTTAGCATCGAATTTTCCTAAGTTATCCTTTTCATTCAAGATAAAACACTTACACCCAAAGACTTTAAAATATGAGACATTGGGTTTTTTGTTATTCCATAACTCATAAGGAGTTTTGGTGAGTAAGGGTCTTACTAGGACTCTATTTAAAATATAGCATGCAGTGTTTACAGCTTCGGCCCAAAAATATTTGGGTAGGCTATGTTCATTCAACATGGTTCTTGCCATTTCTTGTAAATTTTGATTTTTTCTTTCTACTACCCCATTTTGTTGAGGATTTCTTGGAGTAGAGAAATTATGGTTGTATCCGTTGAGTTCACAGAATTCTTGGAAGTCATGGTTTTGAAATTCTCCACCATGATCACTTCTAATTGACGAAATCATAGATTCCTTCTCATTTTGAACAAGTTTACAAAACTTGGTAAAATATCTAAAGCATTCATTTTTTTGTTTTAAGAAGTAGGTCCATGTATATCTGCTGTAGTCATCAATAATGACAAAGGCGTATTTGCTACCTCCTAGACTCGATGTAGAGATTGGTTCGAACAAGTCCATATGGATCAATTGTAAGGGCCTAGAGGTGCTTATTTGATTCTTAGCTTTGAAGCTACCCCTAATTTGCTTACCTAATTGGCAAGCATCACATACATTATTTTTGATGAACTTGATATGAGGAATTCCTCTTACAAGTTCTCTAGATGATACTTGAGTGATTAGTTTCATGCTAGCATGACCTAATCTTCTATGCCATAGCCAAGCATCCTCATTCATAACGGCAAAGCACATTTCATCACATAAGTCATTGATGTCAATAGTGTATACGTTGTTTTGTTTTAATGCAATCATAGATATATTTTTGTGTGGTTTTTCAATGATGCAGGCATTAGATTCAAATCTTATAATATATCCTTTATCACATAATTGACTAATGCTCAAGAGGTTATGTTTTAAACCATCAACTAGTAAAACATCTTCAATAGAGAGGTTGGATTTGTTACCTATGGTTCCTTTGCCAATTTTTTTACCCTTGTTGTTGTCTCCGAAGGTGACATATCCTTCGTCTATGCTAGTGAGCTTAGAGAATTGAGATGGATCTCCGGTCATATGCCTTGAGCATCCACTATCAAGGTACCATTTCTTGCTCCTAGCTTGCGATTGTTTAGTTTTCTACAAGAAAGGATGATGTTTAGGTACCCATTTGCTTTTGGGTGCCTCATAAATAGATCTACATTTTCTATCATGTTGCATAGAGTTTATCATGGTTCCTTTAGGAACACAAATTAATTTGTTTGGACTTATTTTCTTGAATGGACAACAATGTGTCTTGTGTCCAGATTTGCAACAAAAGTTGCACTTGGTTTGGTGTTGAACATGTAAGATGGAGCCTTTTATGAAGGTGGTTGGATTTTGATGAGGATTTCTCACAAATCCAATCCCGCTCCTTTTTGGAATGTGACCCTTGTTTGCAAGGATCATGTTTAATGACTTGCTACCAACCTCGAATTTCTTCAAGGTGTCCTTGAGTAGCAGATTTTCTTTTTGCATAGTTTCTAAATCATGGCATTTGATACATGAATTTAAACTATCATGATGTTCGACTTTTAACTTATCAAACTCACAAGTAAGACTATCATGCATCTTTTTCAGCAATTTATATTTTCTACTTATACTCTTGCATTCGTCAAATAAGTCATTGAAGGCATTTAATAATTCATCGAAAGATAAATCAGCATTTATTGAATTTGTTACCTCGTCTTCGATGGCCATTAAGGCGTAATGAGCAACTTGCTCGGTGTTGGACTCCTCTTCCTCAGATGCGCTCGAATCATCCCATGTTGCTTGGAGCGCCTTCTTCTTTGTTGTTCTTTTCTTGACTTGGGGACAATCACTCTTGTAGTGTCCCGGCTTTTTGCATTCATAGCAGATTACTTGGTCCTTTTTGGGTTCAAGTTTATTTTTTGCATCATTCTTGAACTTGTTTCTTTTAAAGAACTTTTTAAACTTTCTTGTTAGAAGTGCTAAGTCATCATCACAGTCCTCATCACTTGAGTTTTCTCTCAAGTGGCATTCTGAAGTTTTGAGTGCCATATCCTTCATGTTCTTTGGAAGGATGTCTTCTTGCTCTTCATGAGCTTTACAAGTCATTTCGTAGGTCATTAGTGACCCGATTAGTTCTTCAAGAGGGAAATTTCGTAGATCTTTTGCCTCTTGAATAGCGGTGACTTTAGGATCCCAACTCTTAGGAAGGGATCTTAGTATCTTATTAACAAGCTCAAAATCCGAAAAGCTCTTTCCGAGTCCTTTTAGACCGTTGACGACATCCGTGAAACGGGTAAACATGTCGCCAATGGTTTCACTCGGTTTCATCCGAAAGAGTTCGAAAGAGTGTAACAGCAAATTGATTTTTGACTCTTTTACTCTACTTGTGCCCTCATGGGTCACTTCGAGTGTGTGCCAAATATCAAATGCAGTTTCACAAGTTAAAACACGGTTAAACTCGTTTTTATCGAGTGCACAAAATAAGGCATTCATAGCCTTTGCATTTAGAGCGAAAGCCTTCTTCTCCAAATCATTCCAATCGATCATTGGACGAGAAGACTTTGAAAAACCATTCTCGACAAGATTCCATAATTCAAAATCCATAGAAATAAGAAAGATCCTCATTCGGGTCTTCCAGTAGGTGTAGTCCGTCCCATTAAACATGGGTGGACGTGTAATAGAATGGCCCTCTTGATTTCCGGCGTAAGTCATTTCTCTTGGATTTTAATCCTTTTGAGAGTTAACCGGGCTCTGATACCAATTGTTAGGATCGAGAGCACTAAGAGGGGGGGGGGGGTGAATTAGTGCAGCGGAAATCTTACAGCGATTAAAAACCAAAAGCTGCGTTCGTTCAAAAACTATTATGATGCAAAAGCTAATTCTCAGTTTGTATCTAAGTGCAGGTTGCGTCTAAGCGCAGATTGCGTCTAAGCGCAGTTTTGCGTCTAAGCGCAGTTTACGTCTAAACTCAGATTTACGTCTAAACGCAGTTTTACGTCTAAACGTAGATTTACGTCTAAACGCAGTTTTACGTCTAAACGCAGATTTACGTCTAAACTCAGATTTACGTCTAAACTCAGATTTACGTCTAAACGCAGATTTACGTCTAAACGCAGTTTTACGTCTAGACGCAGATTTACGTTTAAACTTTGAAACTCGTTTGTATACTCGCAGAAGGCAGTATGTAGTTGAAATCAAGACGTAAACGTGAACTGAGATCTGATGATTGTGCGAGGAAAGCCGATTTACGTCTGAATGTTGAAACTCGTTCGTAAAATTATAGAGGACAGTTTGCAGTAATCAATAGGATCAAAATGTAAGTGTAAACTGCAAAGAAGCTCGTTCGTAAAAGCACGGAAGACAGTTCTGCAGAATCAAACGTAAACGTAAACTGTAATGTATGAAAATACGAATTTACGTCTGAATGCAGATTCAGAAGAACAGCACTTAGAACTTGTTCGTGAAAGCGCAGAGAGCAGTAGTAATGAAGGAGGTTTGCAGTAATGATAAAGTGCTCGAGAATAAACGCAAACCAGAGATTTAGAGTGGTTCGGTCAGCCTTGACCTACTCCACTTTTGGCTTCCTCCACCGACGAGGTTGCCGACGTCAACTAGGGGCCTTCCTTCAATAGGCGAAGGCCAAACTGCCCTTTTATAATTTCTCTCCTTTTGACAGGCTCAGGAGACAACCTTTACAGACCTTTCTCTCCTCACTTTACAACTGAAAACTTGAAGAACAGAAGGAGGAGACTTAAAGGCTTTACAACACTTTTGAGCTCTTAGAATCACAGAAAAGATCAAGATTTCGGTGTAGGTCTGTATCTTTTCAGTACTGAATGGGTGGGGTATTTATAGGCCCCAACCCAATTCAAAATTCGAGCTCAAAACCATCAAATCCCGGAATTCCGGGATCAGGCGGTTGCACCTCTTGACTGGAGAGGTTGCACCGCCTGGCAGAGCTCGAAGACTGAGCTCAGGCGGATGCACCTCTCTGTCAGGGGTGGTTGCACCTTTCTGCCAGAGCTCGAAGACCGAGCTCAGGCGATGCATCACCTGTCCAAAGAGGTTGCACCTCTCTGCCAGAGCTCGAAGACCGAGCTCGGTGGTTGCACCTCTTGGCAGAGCTCGGAACTTGAGCTTTGGCGGTGCTACCTCTTGACAGAGGAGGTTGCACCGCCCAGTCTCGCTTGGAGACTGAGCCCTGGGCGGTTGCACCGCCTGGCTGGAGCGGTTGCACCGCCCAGTCTCGCTGGGAGACTTAGCCTAGGCGGTGCTACCTCCCTGCCTGGGCGGTTGCACCTCCCACAGCTACTTGGGTTCGAATGGGTTGAACCATTCGACCCAACTTGAGTTCTTCAGGGGCCCAATTGCCCCAGGATTAAGCTAATGGGATCACCTCCCATTTCTAACTTAATCACCGTGCTAACTACAGCAGGTGGAAACAGAGGAGAGGTGTGGGGTGTTCGAAGAGGAGAGGAAGGAGAAGAGGAAGAGAAAAAGAAGAGGAAGTAGGAGAAGAGGATGTGATACCTCTGTTTCCTGCAGAGGAAACAGAGGAGAGAGTGTGTGTGACGCTGGGGAGGAGGAGGGAAGAAGAAGAGGAGAAGAAGAGAAGGGGAAGGAGGAGCTGCGGTTGCGGCGGTGGCAGCTACAGCTGGAAGAGAAGGAGAGGAAGAAAAGAAGGTGAGGAAGAAGAGAAGAAGAAGAAAGGAAGGAGAAGGAAGAGGAGAAGGAAAAGAAGCTGCAGCTGTGGCAGGGAAAGAAAAAGAGGAAGGAAGAAGGGAAGGAGAGGAAGATGAGCAGGGGAGGAAGAAGAGGCTGCGGCCGTGGCTGAGGCTGCGACTGCAGCAGTGCAACTGGGAAAGAAGAGAAGGAAAGGAAGAAGAAGAGAAAGGGGAGGAGAGGAAGAAGAGAGGAAGAGGAGAAGGGGTGGCAGCTGCGGCAGTGGCAGCTGCAGTTGGAAGAGAAGAAGGAGAGGAAATAGAGTAGCGGAGGAAGAAGAGGCTGCGGTTGTGGTGGCTGCGGCCATGGTTGTGACTGCGACTGCGACTGCGACTGCGGCAGTTGCAGCTGGGAAAGAAAAGAAAGGAAAGGGGGAAAAAGGGGCTGCAGACGGGATTGCGACCGCAGCGGCAACGACTGCGTATGCATCAGTTATTGTCTGCGAGAGAAGGGAGGAAGGAAGGTAGTGCGGTGGAAGGGGCTGCGATTGTGGCAGCGGTAGCGGCGGCGACTGTGGCAGCTACGTTTGGGAAAGAATAATAAAGAATGAGAGTAAGAGAGAGCAGGTGATTGTGCCTCGATGTTCGACACGTGGTGTAGTTGCGAAAAAGGAAGAAAACGGGAGCACAAAACAAAACAGAGAGAGGAAACGGAGGAAAAGTAGAAGGATTTGGGCTGGCACCGTCTTTGGATCTTTGGATCGAAATCTTTGAAAGGCAAGTTCCCTGATCGTTTCTCCTATAATTGCTTTGATATTTCTTATTGCAAGTTCCCAATTCTTTCCTCTTGTAATTGTTCTAATCTTTCCTATTGCAAGTATCCTGATCTTTCCTTACTGTAATTTGATCTCTACATTTGATTTGAATATGTGGAACTTGAATTGTTCTAGCCTTGCATTTGATATATCTCTTGTTTAGACATATCGATCCGAATCTGTGCAACTTCTGAGATTCTGACCTTTCGTCCTTGTTATGATTATAACTTCATGTATTGACCTCTGATTTCGACAAAACTTATTTGATCAGAATATAGACTCATAAACCTTTGTTTTGATAGCTTATTTTAAGAATTCGGAGTAATTTTGTCTGCCCAAACTTCTGTTTCAAATGAGCCTACTGATTTTGCGAAACAGGGATCGTAATTTCTGACCTTTTGATACTGAACTGCTTATAAGTCCCTATTGCAAACGTTGATTTATTCAAAGTTTATTTCATTGGAAACTAGACTCGTAGATCTTTCTTTTGATATATGGATTGAAAGATTTGGAATCGAAACACCTGCCCAGTTATCTGTTGAATCTGACATTATGAATTCTGCCAAACAGAGATTTTGTTCTACGACCCTTGTTTACCAAATAATTTGTAACTCTCTCTATTGGACAGTTCAATTTATATGAAGCCTGTCTTATCTGAAAGTATAATCCAATGATATATTTCTGAGTAAATTGGAGCACGATTGATAGTTTGAATCATTTGTTCAATGTGCCTCTTGTATTCTGCCAGAAATCGAGCTTTGGTCGATTTCTAATATTCTGGTTTCATTCCTTTGGAAATTGATATCCTTTAGCTTTCTTATTCAATTGAGCTTTATAATACTACTTTGAATTCTTGTATGTTCTTGTCCTTAAAATTATTTGTATTCTTGAAAACTATTGTGTAACGTTTAAGCTATATCGTATTGACTCCTATAGGCACATGTATAACTCATTGTTCCGCATTTGCTTTCGATGTGTGCCTATTCTAGTTTCATTCCTTTGGATATCAAATTCATCTAACCTTCTTATTTGAATTGAGTTATATATGAATGTTTAGAATCCGTGTATACTCTTGCTTTTATTTCATTCCAAATCTGAATACATTTGTGAGAGATTTGTTCCTTGCATCATATTGTCTTGAAAAGGCACAAGTACGTTTTGTTGTTCCGCGTGTGCTTCCGATATATGCTACTTATTGTTAAAACTGCCCTCTTGTACTATGGTGTGTGGGATTGTCTGGACCTTTACCAGAAATGGTAAAGGGTATGCATTTATTACCCGCTCTATGGGGTCCCGCTCTGTGGGATATTCTGGACCTTTGCCAGAAATGGTAAAGGGTATGTGCTTAGAGCCTGCGATGCTCTGCCGACCCCCTCTGACTTCACCTAGACGTCGGTGGATAGAGCTCCCAAACGTGGGAGACTTTTGTCAGGTGGTCATTCAGAAATGGATGAATCACATTCTGACTGAGATCCCACTACACCTTCTATATGTTTGATATGACATCCAGAGTTTTGGTGAGTTGTTTATGTTCATGCTCTAGATAAGAATGATATGATTGCAACGTCAAGGACGACGTTTGAGCTTCTGTACGGTATTTGTTTTTGATATGCTCTGAAATGCTTCATTCACTGATGATTTTTGCTTCGAAATGTTCCATATGCCGTTGATATGCTTCGGAACATTTTATATGCCATTGATAAGCTCCGATATGTTCCATTTGTATTGATATGCTTCGAAAGGTACCATTTGCCAATGATATGCTCCGGAACATCTCGTACGCTATTGATATGCTACAATTACTCTATGCTCCATTTTCTATGAACTGATATGTTCTGAAATGTCCTATCTGCCATTGATATGCTCCAATTACTCTGTGCTCCATTTGCTATGAACTGATATGTTCTGAAATGTCCTATCTGCCATTGATATGCTCCAATTACTCTATGCTCCATTTTTTATGAATCAAATATGTCTTGAATGACATGATACATATGATTTTGTATCTAATGAGATGGTATCCTTGAGAATTCTTGTATTCTACCTTACATTATGATACCTTACTCGTTTGAAATCGTTCCTTTTGTTCTGAATATGTTTTGTCACTTGCTGAGTCATTTTTGGCTCACTCCGTTGCTATATAAATCTTTCAGGTCAACATGTCACTCTTCGAGATGTTTGATTTAGGCTGAGGCAGTGGATAGCTATTCAGAATTATGGGCAAGTCTTGTTGGTTGTTATGTTATTGTTGTATAAGCATATTTTGTTTGTAATGAAATGTTGTTGGTGAATCGAAATGGATATACTGTGTAAAAGTGTGAGAAGATCTCTCTTATTTGGAATTTCGAAATGTTAAGCCTAATTTATGATGATATGAACTTGTGGTGAATAGTTGGAGTTCTGATTGTATAATTTATTTAGCTTGTGGATTTATAAGTGTTTTTCATGTTTCTCAAGTTGGCTTGGGTTGCCATAAATGTGAATTATCGAGTGATGTGATATATGATTATAAACTGCACAGATTTTATATATGTGAATTTGATAGAATGTTTTTCAGTGTTCTCAAATGTTAGTTTGGATCCTGGATTAGTCTGTGATGAAAATTTTAAAAATCATGGATATTTTGAGGGGCGTGACAGTATATTCGCTGGTACAGTACCGTCGCCCTATGGAGATCTGGTCGACTCGTCGTCCTTAGGGAGAAGCCGACACTACAGGAGATCCGATCACCACTAAGGGAGATCAGATCGTTGCTATAGTACCGTCGCCCGAAAGCCAATGTTGTAGGAGTCAGATCGTCCTAGGGAGACCTCGTTGCCGCTACATTGTCGTCGTCGCTACAGTACCGTCACTGCTACAGTGTCGTCGCCGCCGCTACAATGTCATTACTACACTGTACTGTCACTGCTACAGTGTCGTCGCTACGGTACCATCGCTGCTACAGTCGTCGCCTTTGGAAAACAACCGACGCTGCAGGAAATCGCTATAGTGTCGTCACCCGTCTCCCGTGGGAGAAAGCCAACGCTGCAGGAGTCAGATCGCCCTAGGGAGATCTGGCCGCCGCTACAGCGTCGTCGCCGCTACAGTGGTCGCCCTAGATCTGGTCGCCGCTATAGTGTCGTCGCCGCTACAATGGTCGTCCTAGATCTGGTCGCAGCTACAGTGTCATAGAGTATCGAAAACTTTAGAGTTTCTAAGCAACATTGAATCCAATTAACCCATTGCTGAGGGAAGTTCATACCGTGGAGCATCTTATAGATAAAGTTCCTATTAACTGAGTCAAAGGCTTTTCGTAGATCAGCTTTAAAACATATTTTTGTCCCTTTTGCTTTTGAGTGCAGATCCTTGACCAAGTCATTAGCAAGCAAAATATTATGATGTATACTTCTCCCTTTGATGAAAGCAGCCTGATTTGGACTAATTATCTTGTGTATTACCTTTTGCAATCTATCTGCTAACAGTTTGGAGATGATCTTATAAATAAAGTTGCATAAAGATATGGGTCGATAGTTCTCTAGTGAATCAGCCCCTGCATTCTTGGGAATTAAAGAAATCAAAGTGCAATTCATCTCTCTAAGAATATGACCTGAAGAGAAAAAATGTTGGCAAGCTTTAATCACATCATTACCAATAATAGACCATGTAATTTGGTACAATTCAGTAGGAAATCCATTTGGACCAGGGCTTTTGTGCTTTGGTGACTTAAAGACAAATCATTCTATTTCGTCATATGTAATTGGGGCATTGAGGATAGAAATGGCACTCGAATCAAGCTTTCTAGTTGGCTCCACCTGCATATTATTAGGTTGCCCCGCTTGGTTGAGTAAGGAATAAAAAAATTGCTCAGTGTATGCTTTAACCTCATCTAAATTCTAAATAAGATTGTTATCTTTGTCTCTGCATTTCCTGATTCGGTTAATGACTCTTCGAGTAGCAATGGAATCATAAAAAAATTTGGTATTGGAATCCCGTAAAGTAAGCCAATGCTGTCGAGACTTCTGTTTTGCAAAACTTTTCTCCTACTTTAAGGCTTACATGAAGTTATTTCTAGCTTCTGTCTCTTTTCGATAAGATTCTCATAATGGGGATGAAGTTGCAGCTTATGTTGCATTGCTATTAGTTCCTTTCTGTAAAATTGAACTCGGGTGGTAATATTGCCAAAGGTATTTGTATTCCACTCCTTAAGTGCTGCTTTGCAGGCTTTGAGTTTTTGACATAAGATGTAAGGGGGGGGATCCATGCATATTAACATTCTAGGCTGATCTGATAACATCAAGGAACTGAGGATGAGTACTCCACATGTTGAAGAATCTAAACGGTTTCTTGCCTTTTGGTGTTGCTTTATCTCCGTGTATGTACATTAAAGAATGATCAGAAAATAATGGAGCATCATATTCAAGAAGTGAATCAGAGTAAACTATTAACCATTTTTTATTAATCAGATATCTATCGAGTCGAGCCATTATTTTTCTGTTAGCAGCACCTTGATTACTCAAGGAGAGCCAATTACCCACTGATTTCATATCAATCAATGCGGTAGTATCTATGTAATCATTAAAACTCTGAAGCTGACTTTCTAAAAGCTGTCTACCCCCCACTTTTTCATTTGTGTACCAAATAGTATTAAAGTCACCAAGAAAAATCCAAGGTACATTAAGACAGCCATCCGCAATGTTAGTTAGATTAGACCACAGTGTATTTCTTTCTTGCACACTGTTTGAAGCATATATACCAGTGAAATTGAGTTGACAGCCATTCTTTTTGTCCTATATCTTAAGATGGATGAATTGATCAGTAGCAGAAATAAACCAAGCATTAATAGAGTTAGGATGCCATAAGACCCATATTCTACCAAAAGTTTCATTTGAGTCATTGGTAAACAGTTCTGCGTCCGGCCATATTAAATTCTTTTCAGCTTGAACGCGTGATTGTTTAATTTTTGTTTTCACTATAATAACAATATCACATGCGGCAGACTTGGTTATTCTATTGAGCTCCTGACATTTCTCAGTCTTATTAAGTCCACGAACATTCCAGCATGTTATCTTCATCAGTAATAAACAAATGAAAAAAGTGGTAAGGTATTCATTCTACGACTTTAGATAGACTGTACCATCCTTTTTCTTATCCTTTGGTTTTGTATTTTCCTCCCGCACAATATCCTTACATTTTATGGCTTTATTCCTATATTTATCCACTTCATCTATAGCTTGCAGATGTTTAAACTTTAAAATACCTCGAATCATGTGGTCTTGATTGGCAAGGTTTGTTAAAGCATGATAAGAATGTTGCGCCACAATATCCTGGTTAGTACTTGTTATTGCAGCCTGGCTAGAGAGGTTTGTTGGGGCATGAGTTTGTTGAGACAGAATATCCTTGTTGGCGATGTTTGTTGTGGCCTGAGTTTGTTGAGGAAGAATATCCTTGCTGGCGAGATTTGTTTAGGCTTGACTTATGCTTCTCTTGTCCACTAGTACTATGGGAAACTTCTGTTGTGGAAGGCTCAGACATTCTAGGAAGAGGTAAAGTTTTGGATTTGTCATTCTATCCGCGGTGCTGTCTTTGCGAGTCGGAATGCTCAATAGTCTTCGTCACCATCGGTGCTACTGCCATTAGAGAAGACTCGCTTTGTTGCTGAGGCGCTTGACGTGGTCGATAGACCTTTGTGATCGGTTTTGGAGTTTGCTGACAAGCTCCATTTGCATGACCAAAAGATAAGCAATGCTGACATCATTGTGGCTTCTAGGAATATGAGACATATACCTTCCAAGTGTTACCGTCAAGATCACGATAGAAAACCTCATTTGGAAGATCTTCGTCGGAAGAAACCAGAACACATGCTCGTGCAAATGCTAATCTCGTCTGAGCTGCTGTTGCTTTGTCGATGTAGAGTGGCTGTCCTAGAGTGCTGCATGACTTTGCAATAAAACGACGACTCCAAAGATGTAGAGGAAGACCTTGAAAGGATACCCATAATGGAATAGACTGTAGGCTATCTAACTCCAAACGGACATCAGGAGACCAACGTCGTAGAATCATTGGATGGCCGCGAATAGTCCAGAATCTTCGAGGACCCGTTGTAAATCTTCTACAGAGTATAGCTTGCAAACAAAGAATCCGTTCTCCAGCATATGAAGATCAAATGATAATATTCCCCATCGAGTTTTGATAAATGAGGATAGTGGGAAATAAGATGTTTTGAGACCTACCACATAGCCAACAATTCGCTATAGACCATGTCTCAAAAAGCTCTGCTGAATCAGCAGTCTCGTATACAGCAATCTTCTTATCAGCCTTAACTTCTAGAGTAAAGAATTTCAAACTTAGATCTGGACTTCCAATCGGAGCCTTGAAGAGGCTAGTCCAAGGCCGAGGGTTACTGGAAATGAGAGTAGGCTGCCGTGATCTAGTGCGCGACGTAGGCTGCCGCAATCTAGAGCGCGACCTGCTTCGATGCTACTTCGTCGAAGGAGTTTCTCTTTGGAGAGGATATGGTGGAGGAGCAACTTAAGAGGTAAGGGTACGGAGTCTTCCCATCGTATCAACCCTCCTACCACCATCGCCTGCCCTAGGGGCCGTCGCTGCCATGTTTGATCCCTCTTTTGGTCGCCGCTACAGAATCGTCGCCATAGGGAAAAGCCACCGCCACAGTATATCAGATCGCCACTACAGTAACGTCGCCCTAGGGAGATATGGTCTCCGCTACAGTATCGTCGCCCTTGGGGAGAAGCCGATGCTGCAGGAGATCCGATCACCACTACAATAAGGGAGATCAGATCGCTGCTACAGTACCGTCGCCCATGGGAGAAAGCCAACGCTGCAGGAGTCAGATTGCCCTAGGGTGATCTCGTCACCGCTACAGTGTTGTCGCCGTTACAGTACCGTCGCCCTAGATCTGGTCGCAGCTACAGTGTCACCGCTGCCGCTATAGTACCATCGCCCTTGGGAGATCTGATCGCCGCTACAGTGTCGTCGCCCATCACCTGTGGGAGAAAGCCGATGCTGCAGGAGTCAGATCGCCCTAGGGAGATCTGGTCGCCGTTAAAGTGTCATCGCCGATACAATACCATCGCCCTGCACGTAAGAAGGTTTGCTCATACACTTATTATATGAAAAATATATTTCTGAAATGGATTTGATGAAATGATTCCTGCTTATAAATTCCATCTTGAAATATGGATGATAGTGTTTTTACTTGCAAAGATTTGTTTCACATACGTATCTTGATCCTTGTAAAAATGAAGCATGATTTAATCTCTCATCGATTTTAACTTCACTCAAGTAAACTCACAAATAGCTGGTATCACAAATGGCCTTCCTCCTTCAAGCAAAAAGATTATAACAAATAAAAAGGAAGAAGTATTCAAAGCGATCTACATATCATGCTTTCCTTTATATAATTGTATAATTGATTTCCTATCACTCACTATTGGAAAATAACATAGTAAATGCATGAACAATTATCACACTTATGCTCAAAATTTGCTTATATTACTCTCCTGGTATCACAATTACCACACTTTTTGTTGATGACAAAGGGGGAGAAATATATGAGTATTAATGTCATGCTTGCATCACTAAGAGATATATGAATAGATGCTATGATTGCTATAATTTTCATTATGCCTTGTTAGTATCGTGTCAAGATATCAAACAAAAAACTTGCATCGTAATTTTACGTATTGATATCTTAACATGTGATGAAATGCAATACTTGCTAAAACATTTGAAATGTGTGCATCATGTAATGATATCAAAATCTTACTTCGCAGTTTTACATGTTGATATCTTACAATATGATGAATTGCTACTATTACCATCATTCAAACTTGTAATATAAAATTTGAAAATGAATGTCAAGCCTTGACATCATCTTCAAAGAGATACATCATGATTGGAATCATGATGGGAGTATTGATAAGTTTAAATGATTTTAACTTATCAACATGTCTCTTGAATTCAAAGGTTTTGAATTCAAGAATGACTTATCTCAAGTATGGCATATATACAAGGGGAGTTAAGGTTAACTCCATTATCAATTGATTGTCATCATCAAAAAGGGGGAGATTGTTGAATCTCGGATTTTGATGATGAAGTCAATTGTCATTTGTTATCTAATCTATATATTGAGATAAGTGTGCAGGATTAACTATGATGAAAGTAAGATATGCAACAGGAGTTGCGCTGGAGTCAAGACAATGATCACGTTGGGAGTTCGAGAGTTCGACGGAAGTTCGGACAATCGTCGGAGGTTCTGCGGGAACAAATCCGAGAAGTCCATGAGCTTACCAAAGAAGTTTGTCAGAACTTGCCAAGTGGATCGTCGCAAGTCCAGGAGTTTGCCGGAAGTCCGCAGGAGCATCACAGAGGGTTCATCGGATGATCGACAGAAGTTTGCCGGAAGCTCGCCGGAAGAAGCGATTGACGCACCGGAGCAAGTTGCAGTAAATGTCTTAGGAAATATCGTAGTTACTACAATGATTAATTTGGAAATGGGAGGTGATCCCATTATCTTAATCTTGGGGCAATTGGGCCCATGAAAAACCCAAATTGTGCCGAATGGATCAACCCATTCGGACCCTGATTTCTGCCAGGCGGTGGCACCGCTTGGGCTCAGTCTCCGAGCGAGACTAGGCGGTGCAACCGCCCCAGCCAGGAGGTATAATATCCCTCACTTTTGAAAATTATTAATAAGGATTTTTATGTAAATTGGAGGACTTATATGTAAATATAGAAATTTCAAGGACTAAACTGTTAAGTTACAAAAAAGATAAAAAAATAAAGAAAACAAAAAATTTCGTTTTCGAGAAACAAAGAGAGGAGCGGTGGGGCGTGGGGAGAAGAAGAAGAGGAGTTGAGGGAGAAGAGAAGAAAAGAAGAAGAAGAAGAAGAAGAAGAGAGGGAAGATGGAGAGGAGAGAGAGAGAGGCAGCAGCTGCAGCTAGGGCTGTAGCACCTCTGTTTCCCGCAAGTGGAAATAGAGGAGAGGATGTGTGGGGCGTTGGGGAGGAGAAGGGAAGAGGAAGAAGAAGAAGAAGATGAAGAAGCGAGGAGGATAGTTGTGGCAAGGCTGCAGCGAGGAGGTGTGTGGCGTTGGGGAGGAAAAAGGAAGAGGAGAAGAAGAGAAGGAGAAGAAGAGGGAAAAGAGAGGGAAGAGGGAGAGGAGCGAGAGGTGGCAGCAGCTAGGGTTGCAGCACATCTGTTTCCTACAGGTGGAAACAGAGGAGAGGTGTGAGGCGTTCGAAGAGGAGAAGAAGAAGAAGAGGAAGAGGAAGCAGGAGAAGAGGTTGTGATACCTCTGTTTCCTCTACGAGGAGAGGGTGTGTGTGATGCCGGGGAGGAGGAAGGAAGAAGAAGAGGAGAAGAAGAAGAGAAGGGAAAGGAGGAGCTGCGGCTGCGGCGGTGGAAGCTGCAGCTGGAAGAGAAGGAGAGGAAGAGATGGTGAGGAAGAAGAGATGAAGGGGAAGCGGGTGAAGAGGCGGCAGCTCTGTTTTCTCCAGGAGGAAACAGAGGAAAGGAGGTGCTGTTCGTCGGGGAGAAGAAGGGGAGGAAGGAGAAGAAGAGAAGAAGAAGAAAGGAAGGAGAAGGAAGAGGAGAAGGGAAAGAAGTAGCTGCGGTTGCGGCTGTGGCAGTTGCAGCTGTGGCAGGGAAAGAGGAAGAGGAAGGAAGAAGGGAAGGAGAGGAAGAAGAGAAGGGGAAGAAGGGGCTGCGGCTGCTGCGATGACAGCTGCAGTTGGAAGAGAAGAAGGAGAGGAAGATGAGCAGGGGAGGAAGAAGAGGCTGTGGCCGTGGCTAAGGCTGCGACTGCAGCAGTGCAGCTGGGAAAGAAGAGAAGGAAAGGAAGAAGAAGAGAAAGGAAGAAGTGAAGGAGAGGAAGAAGGGAAGAAGGGGCTGCGGCTGTGGCAATGGCATCTGCAGCTGGAAGAGAAGGAGAGGAAGATGAGCAAGGGAGGAAAAAGAGGCTACAGCCGTGGCTGAGGCTACAACTGCAGCAGTGCAGCTGGGAAAGAAGAGAAGGAAAGGAAGAAGAAGAGAAAGGAAAAGGGAAGAAGAGAGGAAGAGGAGAAGGGTAGGCAGCTGCGGTAGTGGCAGCTGCAGCTGGAAGAGAAGGAGAGGAAACACAGCAGGGCAGGAAGAAGAGGTTGCGGCTGTGGTGGTTGCGACTGTGGTTACGGTTGCGACGTTGGCTGCGGTAGCTGTGGCAGCGGTGGTGGCGGCTGCATCTGCGGCAACTGTGTTTAGGAAAGGAAAAGTAGGAACGAGAGAAGGGAGGAAGGAAGGTGGTGCGGTGGAAGGGGCTGCGACTGTGGCAGTGGTAGCGCCACATAGAAATGTTTATCCAGATATATCAAAACTACCTATGGGTACATAATTTGGCATCATTCCCAAGATCTTTAGCTAATAGCAAAATTAAATTTGATAAAAATAACTTTTTCTCTTCGGGTAAAGTGCTCTGTTTTGAGATCTTGCTCCATATAGGATCTTGAGTCTCTAATAATCTCTTTCAAGAGCTGAGCATTGTTTATGTGTTGACATTCAAAGATTCTGTTGCATCTCTCCTACCACATCCACCAAATAGCGCATCCGAAAGTAACCTTTGCTAGTTGTGTGAGAGGCCCTTTTCTTGAGAAACATTGCATGAGGTCGCCTAGTTCTTGGTGCAAGTTTGGTTGCGGCAGTCTATTGAGTTCAAATCGCGGGAGAATCTCCTTCCATATCCATTTTGTATAATCACAAGCAAAATAGAGGTGGTCAATAGTTTCTTCTTGTTGCATACAGAGGGAGCATCGGTTAACATGATAGATACCTCTTCTTTTCATATTGTCTATTGTAGGTAGTTTATTGAGAAGGGCCTGCCAAGTACATAAGGAATGTCTTTGTGATCCCGGTCGATCCCATGCCCAACTGCTTGGGACCCACTTGTTATTTCTTTGCCTAATTCGATTCCATGCGGATGTGGCACTAAATTTGCCATTGTCATGAGGCCAAATAAGTATATCTGAAGAGTTGTTCCTGATTGGAATAGCTATAATAGTCGGCCAAAGTGATAACATTTCGGGATAAATAGGATTAGGGAGACACCAGGTACCGTTAGCAATGAACTTGGAAACCTTCCAATCTTTGGGAGGCCCAAGATCTTTTCGTATTCTATCGCCATATGTCACCTTTGGAGACAACAACAAGGGTAAAATCATTGGCAAAAGAACCATAGGTAACAAATCCAACTTCTTTATTGAAGATGTTTTGTTAGTTGATGGTTTAAAACATAACCTCTTGAGCATTAGTCAATTATGTGATAAAGGATATATTGTCAGATTCGAATCTAATGCTTGCATCATTGAAAAACCACACAAAAATATGTCTATAATTACATTAACACAAAATAACGTATACACTCTTGACATCAATGATTTGTGTAATGAAATGTGTTTTTCGGTTTTGAATGAGGATGCTTGGGTATGACATTGAAGATTAGGTCATGCTAGCATGAAACTAATCACTCAAATATCATCTAAAGAACTTGTAAGAGGAATTCCTCATATCAACTTCATCAAAGATAATGTATGTGATGCTTGCCAATTAGGTAAACAAATTAAGGGTAGTTTCAAATCTAAGAATCAAATAAGCACCTCTAGGCCCTTACAATTGATCTATATGGACTTGTTTGGACCAATCTCTACATCAAGCCTAGGAGGTAGCAAAGACGCCTTCGTCATTGTGGATGACTATAGCAGATACATATGGACTTACTTCTTAAAACAGAAAAATGAATGCTTTAGATATTTTACCAAGTTTTGTAAACTTGTTCAAAATTAGAAGGGTTCTATGATTTTGTCAATTAGAAGTGATCACAGTGGTGAATTTCAAAACCATGATTTCCAAGAATTTTGTGAACTCAATGGATACAACCATAATTTCTCTACTCCAAGAAATCCTCAACAAAATGGAGTAGTAGAAAGATAAAATCAAAATTTACAAGAAATGGCAAGAACCATGTTGAATGAACATAGCCTACCCAAATATTTTTAGGCCGAAGCCATAAACACTGCATGCTATATTTTGAATAGAGTTCTAGTAAGACACTTACTCACCAAAACTCCCTATGAGTTATGGAACTACAAAAAACCCAATATTTCATATTTTAAAGTCTTTGGGTGTAAGTGTTTTATCTTGAATGAAAATGATAACTTAGGAAAATTTGATGCTAAATCCGATGAAGGAATCTTTCTTGGTTATTCTTCGGTTTCTAAAGATTTTCGTATCTTCAATAAAAGAACTTTAATTATTGAAGAATCCATTCATGTTGTTTTCAATGAGATTTCTGAAATCAGAAAAAATGATTTTGATGATGATGTTAATTTTGATTCCTTGAATTTAAATGAAACCCCGTCTCCAACTAGCAACTTGGATGCATCCACTTCCGAAATATCCTTACCCAAGGAAGGATTGGAAGTATGTAGATGCTCATCCTAAGGAGCTAATCTTGGGAGACACATCAAAGGGTGTTCAAACACGTTCTTCTCTTAAAAATTTTTGTGCCAACGCCGCTTTTCTCTCCCAAATTGAACCCAAATGTGTTGATGAAGCTATGAAAGATGATTCATGGATTATCGCAATACAAGATGAATTAAATCAATCCGAGAGAAATGAGGTGTGGAAGCTTGTTCCTAGGCCAACTGACCATTTAGTTATTAGTACTAAATGGGTTTTAAGAAACAAGAAAGATGAATATGGTATCGTGGTTAGAAACAAGGCTAGATTAGTGGCCAAAGGTTTCAACCAAGAAAAAGGTATCAATTACGAAGAAACTGTTAGGATCGGAGCGGCACTAAAAGGGGGGGGTGAATTATGTTAGGATCGAGAGCACTAAGAGGGGGGGGGTGAATTAGTGCAGCGGAAATCTTATAGCAATTTAAAAACGAAAGCTGTGTTCGTCCGATAAAAAACGGTTTCGATATAAAAGCAGAATCACAGTGCAGTTTGCGTCAAAGCGCAGTTTTGCGTCTAAGCACAGTTTGCGTCTAAACACAGTTTGCGTCTAAGCGCAGTTTGCGTCTAAGCACAGTTTGCGTCTAAGCGCAGTTTGCGTCTAAACTCAGTTTTACGTCCAAACGCAGTTTAACGTCTAAACGCAGTTTTACGTCTAAACGCAGTTTTACGTCTAAACGCAGTTTTGCGTCTAAACGTAGTTTTACGTCTAAACGCAGTTTTACGTCTAAACGCAGTTTTGCGTCTAAACGCAGTTTTACGTCTAAACGTAATTTTACGTCTAAATGTAGTTTTGCGTCTAAAAGCAGTTTTGAACCTGAAAAAGCGTTTTACGTAGAAAGCAATTTGCAGTTATAAATGGAATCCGAATGTAAGCGTAAACTGCAGTGTGAAGATCGTACGAAAACACGATTTACGTTTGAATGCAGATTCTGAAAGATCAGAGCTTAGAAACTCGTTCGTAAAGGAGCAGAGGGCAGTAGCAATGTAGGAGGTTTGCAGTAATGGAAAAGTGCTCAAGGTAAAAGCAAACCAGAGATTTAGAGTGGTTCGGTCAGTCTTGACCTACTCCACTTTTGGCTTCCTCCTCCGACGAGGTCACCGACGTCAACTAGCTGCCTTCCTTCAATGGGCGAAGGCTAACTGCCCTTTTACAGTTTCTCTCCTTTTGACAGGCTTAGGAGACAACCTTTACAGATCCTTTCTCTCCTCTCTTTACAACTCAAGACTTAAAGAACAGAAGGAGGAGAACTTTAGGACTTTACACAAATTTGAGCTCTTAGAATCACTGAAAAGATCAAGAATTCGGTGTGGATCTGTTTACTTTCAGTGTTGAATGGGTGGGGTATTTATAGGCCCCAACCCAATTCAAATTTGGAGCTCAAAACGATCAAATCCCGGAATTCCGGGATCAGGCGGTTGCACCTCTTGACTGGAGAGGTGGCACCGCCTGGCAGAGCTCGAAGACTGAGCTCAGGCGATTTCACCTCTCTGCCAGAGCTCGAAGACTGAGCTCGGTGGTTGCACCGCCTGGCAGAGCTCGAAGACTGAGCTCGGTGGTTGCATCACCTGGCAGAGCTCGAAACTGAGCTCAGGCTGATGCACCTCTCTGCCAGAGCTCGAAATTTGAGCTCTGGCGGTGCTACCTCTTGACAGAGGAGGTTGCACCGCCTAGTCTAGCTCGAAGACTGAGCCCTGGGCGGTTGCACCTCTTGGCTAGGGCGGTTGCACCGCCCAGTCCCGCTGGAAGACATGGCCTGGGCGGTTGCACCGCCTGGCTGGGGCGGTTGCACCGCCCAGTCCCGCTGGAAGACATGGCCTGGGCGGTTGCACCGCCCAGTCCCGCAGCCCTGGCGGTTGCACCTCCTGGCCTAGGCGGTTGCACCGCCTGGTGCAATCAGGGTCCGAATGGTTCGCTCCATTCGGCCCAATTTGAATCTTTTCGGGGGCCCAATTGCCCCAAGATTAAGCTAATGGGATCACCTCCCATTTTCAAGCTTAATCATCGTGCTAACTACGATTAACTCTAAGACTACTTCTGCAGCTATGCTCCGATGCGTCAATCGCTTCTTCCGGCGAGTTTCCGGCGAACTTCCGTCGATCATCCGATAAACCCTCGGTGATCCTTCTGCGGACATCCGGCATACTCCTGGACTTTGCGACGATCCACTTGGCGAGTTCCGACGAGCTTCGCTTGGCAAGCTTCTGGACTTCTCGGATCTGTTCTCGCTGAACCTCCGACGACCGTCCGAACTTCCGTCGAACTCTCGAACTCCCAACGTGATCATGATCTTGACTCCGGCGCAACACCTACTGCTTGTCTTACTCTTATCGTAGTTAATCCTGCACACTTATCTCAAACACAGATTAGATAACAAATGACAATTGACTTCATCATCAAAATCCGAGATTCAACAATCTCCCCCTTTTTGATGATGACAATCAATTGATAAAGGAGTTGTCCTTAACTCCCCCTATCTATATGCCATAGTTGAGATAAGTCAACCTTGAATTCAAGACCTAAGAATTCAAGTGACGTATTGATAAGTTAGATCAGTTAAACTTATCAATGCTCCCATCATGATGCCCATCATGATGTATGATGTCAAGGCATGACATACATCATCAAGTTTGTATGATAGTGTTTGTAACTATTCATCATGTAATCATATAAAGCTACGAAGGACTTTTACATGATGCACACATTAGAGATTTTCTAGCAAGTTTGCATATACTTCACAAGATAGAATATCAAATCAAGACATGATGCAAACTATAGCACATGTTCACATATCTCTTGGTGATGCAAGGATGGCATAACTATAACATTGTTTATAGCATCACTCAAGTATTTGCAACTATGACATAGACATGATTATGGCAGTTCAGCTATGACATAGTGTTTATCAATTCATATGTTTCTCCCCCTTTGTCATCAACAAAAAGCATGATAGCATTATCAAGCACATAAAGGAAGTCATGACACATATAATTCTTTGAATATATCTTTATTGTTTGTTGCTTGAAGGAGGAAAGTCATTTTTCAAAAAGTTTTCATAAGAGTGTATAGGAAAATCCCATTTTTAGCATACAAACCGAAAAATGAACTTCTTACATGCATTTGGTTAAAAATATTTGTCACATAATTTGCAACATGTTATTTGATCAAGCGTTGTCAAGGCATGTAATAGTAATAACTTCCGAAAAATAATTTTAACTAGTTTAAGTATTCGGACACATCAATATTCCTAATTCTCTTCTTATGTAATCAAATTGTTCTTCACATAGGGGTTTTGTAAAGATATCAGCTAGTTGATGTTTGGTATCAATAAACTCTATGGTTACATCATGATTAGTGACATGATCTCGTATAAAGTGATGTCTAATATCAATGTGTTTTGTTCTTGAGTGTTGTATAGGATTTTTAGTTAAGCATATTGCACTCGTGTTATCACATTTAATGGGAATATCTTTAAGATTCACTTTGTAATCTTCTAAAGTGTTTTTCATCCATACAACTTGTGCACAGCATGCACTTGCTGCAATGTATTCAGCTTCGGTTGTTGATAGAGCAACCGAGTTTTGTTTCTTAGATGACCAGGATACAAGGGCATGTCCTAAAAATTGACATGATCCTGATGTGCTTTTTCTGTCTAGTCTACAGCTAGCGAAGTCCGCATCAGCATAAGCTGTTAATTCAAAATTTTCTGATTTTGGGTACCATAACCCTAGATTGGTAGTTCCATTAAGATATCTGAGTATTCTTTTGACTGCTTTGAGATGAGATATCTTAGGGTCTGATTGAAATCTAGCACAAAGTCCTACACTGAACATGATGTCTGGTCTGGTGGCAGTGAGGTAAAGTAAACTTCCTATCATACCCCTATAGGTTTTTTGATCGAAGCTTTCACCATTCTCATCAATTTCTAACTTAGTGGAGGTGCTCATAGGAGTGTCAATGGCTTTTGATTTATTCATTTTGAACTTCTTTAGCAAACTCACAGCATATTTGGTTTGACTAATAAAGATGCCATTGCTTAGTTGTTTGATTTGTAGGCCTAAGAAGAATGTTAACTCTCCCATTAGACTCATTTCGAATTCACGACTCATAGTTTTCGCAAAGGATTCACAAAGAGATTCGTTTGTAGAACCAAAGATAATATCATCAACATAAACTTGAACAATGACAAAATTGTTTTCAAAGTTCTTGATGAATAATGTAGTATCAACCTTGCCTTTTATGAAATTATTTTCAATAAGAAAAGAACTAAGTCTCTCATACCAAGCCCTAGGAGCTTGTTTTAAACCATAGAGAGCTTTAGTTAATCTAAACACATGATTAGGGAGACTATTATTTTCAAATCCAGGAGGTTGTTCAACATAGACTTCTTCGGAAATAAAGCCATTAAGAAAGGCGCTTTTAACATCCATTTGAAACAACTTAAAATTATTACTGCTAGCGTAGGCAAGGAGCATCCTTATGGCTTCCAATCGTGCCACAGGAGCGAAGGTTTCTTCGTAATCGATACCTTCTTCTTGGTTGAAACCTTTGGCCACTAATCTAGCCTTGTTTCTAACCATGATACCATTTTCATTTTGCTTGTTTCTGAAGACCCATTTAGTACCAATAACTAGATGATCATTTGGTCTAGGAACAAGCTTCCACACTTCATTTCTCTCAAATTGATTTAATTCATCTTGCATTGCGATAATCCATGAATCATCTTTCATGGCTTCATCAACGCATTTGGGTTCAATTTGGGAGAGAAAGGCAGTATTTGCACAAAAGGTTTTAAGAGAAGATCGTGTTTGAACTCCCTTTGATGTGTCTCCTAAGATTAGCTCCTTAGGATGAGCATCTACATACTTCCAATCCTTGGGTAAGGAAATCTGAGAAGTGGATGCATCCAAGTTGCTAATTGGAGACGGGGTCTCGTTTAAATTTAAAGAGTCAAAATTAACATCATCGTCAAGATCATTTTTCGTGATTTCAGAAGTCTCATTGAAAACAACATGAATGGATTCTTCAATAATTAGAGTTCTTTTATTAAAGATACGAAAGGCTTTAGAAACTGTAGAATAACCAAGAAAGATTCCTTCATCGGATTTAGCATCAAATTTTCCTAAGTTGTCTTTTTCATTCAAGATAAAACACTTACACCCAAAGACTTTGAAATATGAAACGTTGGGTTTTTTATTGTTCCATAACTCATAGGGAGTTTTGGTTAGTAGAGGTCTCACTAGAACTATATTTAAGATATAGCATGCACTATTTACGGCTTCGGCCCAAAAATATTTGGGTAGGTTATGTTCATTCAACATGGTTCTTGCCATTTCTTGTAAATTTCGATTTTTTCTTTCTACAACTCCATTTTGTTGAGGGTTTCTAGGAGTAGAGAAATTATGGTTGTATCCATTGAGTTCACAAAATTCTTGGAAATCATGGTTTTGAAATTCACCACCATGATCACTTCTAATTGACGAAATCATAGAACCTTTCTCATTCTGAACGACTTTGCAAAACTTGGTAAAAGATCTAAGGCATTCACTTTTCTGTTTAAAAAAGTAAGTCCATGTGTATCTGCTATAGTCATCTATGATGACGAAAGCGTATTTGCTACCTCCTAGGCTTGATGTGGAGATGGGTCCGAACAAGTCCATATGGATCAATTGTAAGGGCCTAGAGGTGCTTACTTGATTTTTAGATTTGAAGCTACTCTTAATTTGTTTACCTAATTGGCAGGCATCACATACATTATCTTTGATGAACTTGATATGAGGAATTCCTCTTACAAGTTCTTTGGATGATATTTGAGTGATTAGCTTCATGCTAGCATGACCTAATCTTCTGTGCCATATCCAAGCATTCTCATTTAAAGCAGAAAAACATGTTTCATTACATAAATCATCGATGTCAATAGTGTATATGTTATTTTGTTTTAATGCAATCATAGATATGTTTTTGTGAGGTTTTTCAATGACGCAAGCATTAGATTCAAATTTGATGATATATCCTTTATCACATAATTGACTAATGCTTAGGAGGTTATGTTTTAGACTATCAACTAGCAAAACATCTTCAATAGAAAAGTTGGATTTGTTACCTATGGTTCCTTTGCCAATGATTTTACCCTTGTTGTTGTCTCCGAAGGTGACATATCCTTCGTTTATGCTAGAGAGCTTAGAGAATTGGGATGAATCTCCGGTCATATGCCTTGAGCATCCACTGTCAAGGTACCATCTCTTGCTCCTAGCTTGCGATGGTTTAGTTTTCTACAAGAAAGGATGATGTTTAGGTACCCATTTGCTTTTGGGTTCCTCACAAATAGATCTACATTTTTTATCATGTTGCATAGAATTTGTCATGGTTCCTTTAGGAACCCATATCAATTTGTTTGGACTCAATTTCCTGAATGGACAATAATGTGTCTTGTGACCAAACTTGCAACAAAAGTTGCATTTGCTTCTAACATGTAAGATGGGGCCTTTTACAGAGGTAGTTGGATTTTGGTGAGGACTCCTCACAAATCCAATCCTACTTCTTTTGGGAGCATGACCCTTGTTTGTAAGGATCATGTTTAATGACTTGCTACCCACCTCGAATTTCTTCAAGGTGTCCTTAAGTAGCAAGTTTTCTTTTTGACAGATTTCTAGATCATGACATTTTATACATGAATTTAAACTATCATGATATTCGATTTTTAACTTATTAAAATCACAAGTAAGACTATTATGTACCTTTTTTAGCAATTTGTATTTTCTATTTATAACTTTGCATTCATCAAATAAATCATGGAAGGCATTTAATAATTCATCGAAAGATAAATCAGCATCTAATAAATCCGTTACCTCCTCTCCGATGGCCATTAAGGCGTAATGAGCAACTTGCTCGGTGTTGGACTCCTCTTCTTCAGATGCGCTCGAGTCATCCCATGTTGCTTGAAGAGCCTTCTTCTTTGATGTTCTTCTTTTGACTTGGGGACAATCATTCTTGTAGTGTCTCGGCTTTTTACATTCGTAGCAGATCACTTGGTCCTTCTTGGGTTCAAGTTTATTTTTCACATCGTTTTTAAACTTGTTTCTTTTGAAGAATTTCTTAAACTTTCTTGTCAAAAGTGCCAAGTCATCATCACAGTCCTCATCACTTGAGTTTTCTCTCAAGTGGCATTCAGAAGTTTTAAGTGCCATATCCTTCCTGTTCTTTGGAAGGATGTCTTCTTGCTCTTCATGAGCTTTGCAAGTCATTTCGTAGGCCATTAATGACCTGATTAGTTCTTCAAGAGGGAAGTTGCGCAGATCTTTTGCCTCTTGAATAGTAGTGACTTTAGGATCCCAACTTTTAGGAAGGGATCTTAGTATTTTATTTACGAGTTCAAAATCCGAAAAACTTTTTCCGAGTCCTTTTAGACCGTTGACGACATCCGTGAAACGGGTAAACATGTCGCCAATGGTTTCACTCGGTTTCATTCGGAAAAGTTCAAAAGAATGCAGCAACAGATTGATTTTTGACTCTTTCACTCTACTTGTGCCCTCGTGGGTCACTTCAAGTGTGTGCCAAATATCAAATGCAGTTTCGCAAGTTGAAACACGATTAAACTCGTTTTTATCAAGTGCGCAAAATAAGGCATTCATAGCCTTTGCATTAAGAGCGAAAGCCTTCTTCTCCAAATCGTTCCAATCGATCATTGGAAGAGAAGACTTTGAAAATCCATTTTCAACAAGGTTCCACAGTTCAAAATCCATAGAAATAAGAAAGATCCACATTCGGGTCTTCCAGTAGGTGTAGTCCGTTCCACTGAACATGGGTGGACGTGTAATAGAATGCCCCTCTTGGTTTCCGGCGAATGCCATCTCTCTTGGGTTTTAATCCTTTAGAGAGTTAACCTTGCTCTGATACCAATTGTTAGGATCGAGAGCACTAAGAGGGGGGGGGTGAATTAGTGCAGCGGAAATCTTATAGCAATTTAAAAACGAAAGCTGCGTTCGTCCGATAAAAAACGGTTTCGATATAAAAGCAGAATCACAGTGCAGTTTGCGTCTAAGCGCAGTTTTGCGTCTAAGCGCAGTTTGCGTCTAAACACAGTTTGCGTCTAAGCGCAGTTTGCGTCTAAGCACAGTTTGCGTCTAAGCGCAGTTTGCGTCTAAACGCAGTTTGCGTCTAAACTCAGTTTTACGTCCAAACGCAGTTTAACGTCTAAACGCAGTTTTACGTCTAAACGCAGTTTTGCGTCTAAACGCAGTTTGGCGTCTAAACGCAGTTTTACGTCTAAACGCAGTTTTGCGTCTAAACGTAATTTTACGTCTAAATGTAGTTTTGCGTCTAAAAGCAGTTTTGAACCGGAAAAAGCGTTTTACGTAGAAAGCAATTTGCAGTTATAAATGGAATCCGAATGTAAGCGTAAACTGCAGTGTGAAGATCGTACGAAAACACGATTTACGTTTGAATGCAGATTCTGAAAGATCAGAGCTTAGAAACTCGTTCGTAAAGGAGCAGAGGGCAGTAGCAATGTAGGAGGTTTGCAGTAATGGAAAAGTGCTCAAGGTAAAAGCAAACCAGAGATTTAGAGTGGTTCGGTCAGTCTTGACCTACTCCACTTTTGGCTTCCTCCTCCGACGAGGTCACCGACGTCAACTAGCTGCCTTCCTTCAATGGGCGAAGGCTAACTGCCCTTTTACAGTTTCTCTCCTTTTGACAGGCTTAGGAGACAACCTTTACAGATCCTTTCTCTCCTCTCTTTACAACTCAAGACTTAAAGAACAGAAGGAGGAGAACTTTAGGACTTTACACAAATTTGAGCTCTTAGAATCACTGAAACGATCAAGAATTCGGTGTGGATCTATCTACTTTCAGTGTTGAATGGGTGGGGTATTTATAGGCCCCAACCCAATTCAAATTTGGAGCTCAAAACGATCAAATCCCGGAATTCCGGGATCAGGCGGTTGCACCTCTTGACTGGAGAGGTGGCACCGCCTGGCAGAGCTCGAAGACTGAGCTCGGTGGTTGCATCACCTGGCAGAGCTCGAAACTGAGCTCAGGCTGATGCACCTCTCTGCCAGAGCTCGAAACTTGAGCTCTGGCGGTGCTACCTCTTGACAGAGGAGGTTGCACCGCCCAGTCTAGCTCGAAGACTGAGCCCTGGGCGGTTGCACCTCTTGGCTGGGGCGGTTGCACCGCCCAGTCCCGCTGGAAGACATGGCCTGGGCAGTTGCACCGCCTGGCTGGGGCGGTTGCACCGCCCAGTCCCGCAGCCCTGGCGGTTGCACCTCCTAGCCTAGGCGGTTGCATTGCCTGGTGCAATCAGGGTCCGAATGGTTCGCTCCATTCAGCCCAATTTGAATCTTTTCAGGGGCCCAATTGCCCCAAGATTAAGCTAATGGGATCACCTCCCATTTTCAAGCTTAATCATCGTGCTAACTACGATTAACTCTAAGACAACTTCTGCAGCTATGCTCCGATGCGTCAATCGCTTCTTCCGGCGAGTTTCCGGCGAACTTCCGTCGATCATCCGATAAACCCTCGGTGATCCTTCTGCGGACATCCGTCATACTCCTGGACTTTGCGACGATCCACTTGGCGAGTTCCGACGAGCTTCGCTTGGCAAGCTTCTGGACTTCTCGGATCTGTTCTCGCTGAACCTCCGACGACCGTCCGAACTTCCGTCGAACTCTCGAACTCCCAACGTGATCATGATCTTGACTCCGGCGCAACACCTGCTGCTTGTCTTACTCTTATCGTAGTTAATCCTGCACACTTATCTCAAACACATAGATTAGATAACAAATGACAATTGACTTCATCATCAAAATCCGAGATTCAACAAATTAGTGCAGCGGATTAAAACTTCGGTTTTAGAAAAATCTTTCGTACGATCAGAACGGAACTTGAAAACGTATTCTTAGAGTTGTGCAGCAAAGGTAATAAGGAACTAATGCATGTAAGAAGGTTTGTAGTAATGTAAATAGCGATAATGAAATGCAAACCAGAGATTACGCCTGATTTTAGAGTGGTTCGGTCAAATGACCTACATCCACTTGCGAGGCCCCTCTTCGATGAGGCTCCCACCTTCCACTAGCAAATCTCTTGAAATGGAAGGGTAAGTACCCCTCTTACAACCTTTTACAAGCAGTTCAACCTCTTACAATATTTCAATAAGAAAGAAGGAGGAGAACTCTCTAGCAAATTGAAAACAAGACTTGCTAAGACTTTCTAAGACTTTTCTCTCGATCAAAATGCTTCTCAAAAGTTGTAATCTCAACTGAGATTTGAGGGGTATTTATAGGCCTCAAGAGGATTTAAATTTTGGGCTCCAAAATTTGAAGTCTCTTTGGGTTCCCGATGCTGGCGGTGCCACCGCCCAGCCAAGCGGTGCCACCGTCCAGCATTCGGGTGCTGGGAGGTGCAACCGCCCAGCCCAGGCGGTGTCACCGCCCAGCCAGGTGGTGCCACCGCCTGGCTGTCTGATTTCACTGGTTTGGCTTAATTTTAGCCCAAACCATATCCGACTTTGGGCCTAGTTGGCCCCTAACCAGGATATAGGATTATCTCTTAATCCTAATCCAAATTACAAGTGAACTACATAACAAAAACACATCCTAAGCAAGCTTTCAACCGCGAACGTCGAGTCTTGTTTCGACGAGCTTTCCGACGAACTTTTCGACGAACTTCTTCCGACGGACTCCCATCAAGCTCCCGATCTTGTGATGACTTTAAAGAGTAGCCGAGCCTTCTCGGTGATCTCCGTGAACCTCCGACGATCTCTTCGGCGAACTTCCAAAAATTCCGATAGGTTCCCGATTTCTTCTCGGTTGGTTCCGGCAGCAACTCCGACGATTCTTCGGACTCTTAAACGTACATCGATCTTGACTCCGGTATTCTTGCTTTGTGTTTTCTAGTTATCGTAGTTAATCCTGCACACTTAACTCAATAATATGGATTAGATCAATTAACCCATCAATTGATTTCATCATCAAAATCCGAGATTCAACAATCTCCCCCTTTTTGATGATGACAATCAATTGATGACGGAGTTAAACATAACTCCCCCTATCTATATGTCATATTATGAGAAGATGAAAACACTTGAATTCTATCCATAGAATTCAAGCATAAACCGATAAGTTCTAACCGTAGAACTTATCGTCATTCTCATTAAGCAATAGTAAATACAAAACTTCGATGAAAATCATGATAAGAGATAATTTTTACTACGATAGAAGATAAAGATTTTCAACATGAATTTCATGATGTAAATGTAAGGCATGCCTTCGATATGATCAATCAATCTTGCGATATTTTCAAGGATTTTGCAAGGCATATAAGACATTCATATCACACAAGTTTTTGTAATTCATATAAGTCATGCTATTGTTATGGTGTAAGTCATCCCTTAGTCATCACTTCTCCCCCTTTGTCATCAACAAAAAGAGACAAGCCAGCTAATTGATGATCATAGAAAAAAGGTTTAGCATTTAATAGGAACCAAAGTTCATCATTCAAATTTGCCAGAAATAGTTTATCCAAAAGACATCATCATTTATGCAGATCAACACAATAGTTATCTAAAAGGAAGGATCAGTTAACGTCCAATCGATGACAAACTTTGAACTTGTTGTTAAAAGCAAACAGAACAGAATAAAAAGATACATCAGTTTAATCCTTAGGAGGTAATCCACAGTGTTGATATAGGATATCTATTTTTTCATTCATTTGTCGTAGTGTCTTCAAAATTTTAACTTGTTGATTCTGAATTTGTACTTGCTGAGATTTGATCTGAGACAGTTCCGACATAATGAGATCTTCAGAGGAGGAAACAGGAGCTGAAGGTGCTGTGCCAAAGGGACTAGGAGGAGAAGATTCATTTCCCATAAGAATTGGTGTTTCGGGGTGTTCTATTGGTTGAGGAATTGGATCCGTCCTTCTAGGCTGCCTAACCCATATGCCATTGCTAAAAGTGCACCTAAGTCTTTTTAGTAGGTTTTTATTTATTATGTTATATCGATCATTTTGAATAGATTCTTCATCGGGTGGAATGCAAATGTTATAGGCATGAAGAAATATAGTGATTAACCTCCCATATGGCAATATAGTATCTTTAGCCATAATATCCTGCATGTGTTGGCGAATTAAGTACCCAAAACAATTATGCTGACCGGTCATAATCCAATACATGGTTCCTATCTCTATTTGACTTATTTCGTCAAGATGAAATTGTTTGGGGAATATGATGCTTGTGATAATGTGATGAAGAATTTTAGAGTTGAAAGGCAGTAGGTGTTCACAGCTCTTGGGTAGGAAGTCAAGGTTTAGATTTGCAAAAATTGTTTCTACGGCTTCGATATAGGTTGCTCCTATTGTGTTGACGTCCCATTTACCTTTAAAATAGCATCCCCTATCTTTTTCAGTTATGCCAATTAACTCACAAATAGTGCTGTCAAATATTCTAATGGGTGTTCCTAGAAGGTAAGTTCTTAGGCTATCATTGTCCTCATATAGGTTGGCATAGAACAATCTAACTAATCGCGGATAGATTGGTTCATCTATTTGTAGTAGAGGTAGAGCTTCTAGATGTGCAAACCACCTAATGGGTTTTAAGTCCTCTAGTTCATCTAGATCAACGTATTTTCCCTTATGGATACATCGTGTTTCAAATTTTGGAAAGCTAAGGGCTACCTCTTTTGATCTAAAAAGATCATGGTCAAATGAATCTCCTTCAATCCTTTTTCCTTTTGATCTCTTAGGAGCCATTATCTAGACAAGATGATGATGAAATTGTGAAAAATAAGCTAGGGAAAGAGGAAAGAAAAGAGGGAATGGGATACCAAAAAGAGGGATTTCAAGTGTTACTTTATGGAGATTATTTTGAGAGATGGAAGGCTTGGACCACCAAGAATCCTTCTCCAATGCTTCTAAGAGTTAGAATGAGGTTTAGAGGGAATGGGAGAGGGTTTTGAGAGCCTTTTTTTTGGGTTGGGGGCGGTGTCACCGCCGGCCCTAACCCCTCGGGTTAATAAGTGTTGCTCGGTCGGTGCCACCGCCAAACCGAGCGGTGTCACCGCCTGGCGCCCGAGCGCCAGGCAGTGCAACCGCCGGATCTGGCGGTGCCACCGTTGGCATCCCACAGAGGAAAGAAAAAAAATTTTTCTTCCTCCCTTTTGTTTAGCTTCTTCCCTCAAGATCATAAGTTATACTTTAATGGATCATTTTGAATTAAAGAAGAAGAAAGAAATCAAATCCACAAAAGAAAGGAAAAGGACGAGTCATTTTTCGTGAAGCTCATTTTAGGGACAATTTAACATGCCTAATTCCCTTCTAATGAATTCAAATTGATCTTCGTTCAAAGCTTTTGTAAATATATCTGCTAATTAATTCTTTGTATCAATGAATTATAGAACAACATCATTGTTAAGGACATGATTGCGTATGAAATGATGCCTAACGTCGATGTGCTTAGTTCTAGAGTGTAGAATTGGATTTTTAGTAAGACATATGGCACTAGTATTATCACATTTTATGGGAATGTTTTTAAAGTGAATTCCATAGTCTTCTAATGTATTTTTCATCCAAATGACTTGTGCACAACATGCACTTGCAGCAATGTATTCGGCTTCCACCGTAGATAGTGCAACTGAATTTTGTTTCTTGGAAGTCCAAGAAACAAGTGCATGTCCTAAAAATTGGCATGTTCCGAATGTGCTTTTTCTATCTATCCTGCATCCGCCAAAATCGGCATCTGCATAAGCTATTAGATCAAATTTTTCAGATTTTGGATACCACAATCCTAAATTTGGAGTTCCTTTAAGATACCTAAATATTCTTTTAACACTCTTCAGATGAGATAATTTAGGATTAGATTGAAACCTAGCGCAAAGTCCTACACTAAACATAATATCTAGTCTAGTCGCGATGAGGTAGAGTAGACTACCTATCATTCCCCTATATATTTTTTGATCGAAATTTTCACTATTTTCATCCATATCTAACTTAGTCGCAGTACTCATAGGGGTGTTTATTGCTTTTGAATTATCCATGTTAAATCGTTTTAACAATTCTAATGTATATTTGGATTGGTTAAGAAATATACCATCACTAAGTTGTTTGATTTGTAATCCTAAAAAGAAAGTTAATTCACCCATTAAACTCATTTCAAATTCATGACTCATACATTTGGCAAATGATTCACATAGTGATTCATCCGAAGAGCCAAAAATAATATCGTCAACATAAATTTGCACAATAAGAAAATTATTTTCAAAATATTTGATAAACAATGTAGTATCAACCTTGCCTTTGGTAAAATTATTTAAAATCAGAAAGGAACTAAGCCTTTCATACCAAGCTCTAGGAGCTTGTTTCAAGCCATAGAGAGCTTTAGTCAATTTGAATACATGATTAGGAAGAAGAGAATTTTCAAATCCGGGAGGTTGTTCGACATATACTTCTTCGGAAATAAAACCATTCAAGAAAGCACTTTTGACATCCATTTGAAATAGTTTAAAATTATTACTACTAGCATAGGCAAGGAGCATCCTTATGGCTTTTAATCGAGCCACGGGAGCGAAGATTTCTTCGTAATCGATACCTTCTTCTTGGTTAAAACCTTTGGCCACTAATCTAGCCTTGTTTCTAACCACGATACCATTTTCGTCTTGCTTGTTTCTAAAGACCCACTTAGTACCTATGACTAAGTGGTCACATGGTCTAGGAACAAGCTTCCATACCTCATTCCTCTCAAATTAGTTTAATTTGAGAAAGGAAAGCGGCATTAGCACAAAAATTCTTGAAAGAAGAACGAGTTTGAACCCCTTTTGTTGTATCTCCTATAATTAGCTCCTTTGGATGAGCATCTACATACTTCCATTCTTTGGGTAAAGAAATTTCGGAAGAAGATGCATTCAAATGGCTATTTTGAGGAGGGGGTTCGTTTAAATTCAAATTATCAAAACCAAGATCATCATCAAAATCATTTTTCTTTAAATCAGAAATTTCATTAAAAACTACATGAAAAGACTCTTCTATTACTAAGGTCCTTTTGTTGAAGACACGAAAGACCTTAGAAACGGAGGAGTAACTAAAAAAATACCTTCATCGGATTTATCATCAAAATTACCTAGGGCATCCTTTTCATTTAAGATGAAGCATTTACAACCAAAAACTTTAAAATAAAAAATATTTGGTTTTTTGTTATTCCATAATTCATAGGGAGTTTTTGATAGAGATGGTCTTATCAGGACCCTATTTATGATGTAACAAGCCGTATTTACGGCTTCGGCACAAAAATATTTGGGTAAACTATGTTTATTTAACATAGTTCTTGCCATTTCTTGTAGGTTTCTATTTTTCCTTTCAACTGCTCCATTTTGTTAAGGATTTCTTGGAGTTGAGAAGTTGTGATTGTACCCATTAACTTTGCAAAAATTTTGAAAGTCACGGTTTTGGAATTCACCACCGTGATCACTACGAATTGATGAAATCATGAAGCCTTTTTCGTTTTGAGTGAGTTTACAAAATTTAGAGAAACACTTGAAGCAATCACTTTTGTGAGCTAAGAAATAGGTCAAAGTGTATCTAGAGTAGTCATCCACAATCACAAAAGCATATTTGCTTCCACCTAGACTTGTTGTATCAATTGGTCCAAATAAGTCCAAATGGATCAATTGTAATGGTCTAGTGGTGCTAATTTGATTTGTTGGTTTGAAGCTTGTTTTTATTTGTTTGCCTAGTTGACATGCATCGCATACCTTATCCTTAATAAACTTTATATTCGGAATCCCTCGTACTAATTCTTGAGATGAGATTTTAGATATTGTTTTCATGCTTGCATGACCTAATCTCCTATGCCAAAGCCAAGCATCATCATTTACGGCGGAGAAACACATTTCATTGCTTAGTTCAACAAGATTGATGGTATAGACATTATTTTGTTTTAACGCAATCATAGTCATGTTATGATTTGGTTTTTCAATAATGTACATATTTGATTCAAATCTAACGATATAACCTTTATCGCATAGTTGACTAATACTTAAGAGATTGTGTTTCAATCCATCAACTAGTAAAACATCATAAATGGAAAAACTAAATTTGTTACCAATAGTTCCCTTGCCAATGATTTTGCCTTTGTTGTTGTCTCCAAAGGTGACGTACCCTTCTTCTTTGCTAGTGAGTATAGAGAAATGAAATGGATCTCCAATCATATGTCTTGAGCATCCACTATCGAGATACCATCTCTTGCTCCTAGCTTGTGGGTTTGTCTCTTCTCCTAAAGCCATTAGTGCGTAATGAGGAACTTGCTCGGTGTTGGACTCCTCTTCTTCGGATGCCCTTGAATCATCCCACGTTGCCTTGAGTGCCTTCTTCTTTGATATCCTCTTTTTGGCTTGAGGACAATCGTTCTTATAGTGTCCCAGTTTTTTGCATTCATAGCAAATCACTTGGTCGTTCTTTTGTTCAAATTTATTTTTTATATTATTTTTAAATTTGTTCTTTCTTAAATATTTTTTATATTTTTGAGTCAAAAGTGCAATATCATTGTCATTGTCCTCATCACTTGATGTTCCTTTCAAGTGGTCTTCTTGTGATTTGAGTGCCATATCCTTCCTGTTCTTTGGAAGGGGGTTCTCGAGCTCGTCATGAGCTTGACATGTCATTTCGTAGGTCATTAGAGACCCAATGAGTTCTTCAAGAGGGAATGCTTTAAGGTCTTTGGCCTCTTGAATGACCGTAACTTTTGGCCTCTTGAAAAGTTCGTAAGAGTGCACAAGGATGTTGATTTTGGACTCTTTCACTCGGCTAGTGCCTTCATGAGTGACCTCAAGAGTTCTCCAAATATCAAAAGCCGAATCACAAATTGAAACACGATTAAATTCATTTTTTTCTAGTGCACAAAACAAAGCATTCATAGCCTTTGCATTTAAAGCAAAAACCTTCTTCTCCGATTCATTTCATTCGCTCATCGGAAGAGAAGATTTTTGAAATCCATTCTCGACAATAGACCAAAGCTCAAAGTCTATAGAAATGAGGAAGATCCTCATGCGAGTCTTCCAATATGTGTAATCCGACCCATTAAACAAAGGTGGTCGTGTAATAGAATGGCCCTCTTGCATGCTGGAGTAAGCCATCTATCTTGGGTATTAAACCAAATATGAGAGATAACCTCGCTCTGATACCACTTGTTAGGATCGGAGCGGCACTAAGAGGGGGGGGGTGAATTAGTGCAGCGGATTAAAACTTGGTTTTAGAAAAATCTTTCGTACGATAAGAACGGAACTTGAAAAGCTTAACTTGAAAACGTATTCTTAGAGTTGCGCAGCAAAGGTAATAAGGAACTAATGCATTTAAGAAGGTTTGCAGTAATGTAAATAGCGATAATGAAATACAAACCAGAGATTACGCCTGATTTTAGAGTGGTTCGGTCAAATGACCTACATCCACTTGCGAGGCCCCTCTTCGATAAGGCTCCCACCTTTCACTAGCAAATCTCTTGAAATGGAAGGGTAAGTACCCCTCTTACAACCTTTTACAAGCAATTCAACCTCTTACAAGATTTCAATAAGAAAGAAGGAGGAGAACTCTCTAGCAAATTGAAAACAAGACTTGCTAAGACTTTCTAAGACTTTTCTCTCAATCAAAATGCTTCTCAAAAGTTATAATCTCAACTGAGATTTGAGGGGTATTTATAGGCCTCAAGAGGATTCAAATTTTGGACTCCAAAATTTGAATTCTCTTTGGGTTCCCGATGCTGGCGGTGCCACCACCCAGCCAAGCGGTGCCACCGTCCAGCGTTCGGGTGCTGGGAGGTGCAACCGCCCAGCCCAGGAGGTGTCACCGCCTAGCTCTCGGGTGCTGGGCGGTGCCCAAACCATATCCGACTTTTGGCCCAGTTGGCCCCTAACCAAGATATAGGATTATCTCTTAATCCTAATCCTAATTACAAGTGAACTACATAACAAAAACACATCCTAAGCAAGCTTTCAACCACGAACGTCGAGTCTTGTTTCGGCGAGCATTCTGACGAACTTCTTCCGACGGACTCCCATCAAGCTCCCGATCTTGTGATGACTTTAACGAGTAGCCGAGCCTTCTCGGTGATCTCCGTGAACCTCCGACGATCTCTTCGCCGAACTTCCGAAAATTCCGATAGGTTCCCGATTTCTTCTCGGTTGGTTCCGGCAGCATCTCCGACGATTCTTCGGACTCTTAAACGTACATCGATCTTGACTCTGGTATTCTTGCTTTGTGTTTTCTGGTTATCGTAGTTAATTCTGCAAACTTAACTCAATAATATGGATTAGATCAATTAACCCATCAATTGATTTCATCATCAAAATCCGAGATTCAACAGAAACCTTCGCTCTTGTGGCTCGATTAGAAGCCATAAGGATGCTCCTTGCCTACGCTAGTAGTAATAATTTTAAGTTGTCTCAAATGGATGTTAAAAGCACTTTTCTTAATGGCTTTATTTCTGAAGAAGTCTATGTTGAACAACCTCCTGTATTTGAAAATAATAGCCTCCCTAATCATGTGTTTAGATTATCTAAAGCTCTCTATGATTTAAAACAAGCTCCGAGGGCTTGGTATGAGAGACTTAGTTCTTTTCTTATTGAAAATAATTTCACAAAAGGCAAGGTTGATACTACATTGTTCATCAAGAATTTTGAAAATAATTTTCTCATTGTTCAGATTTATGTTGATGATATTATCTTTGGTTCTACGAATGAATCTCTTTGTGAATCTTTTGCTAAAACTATGAGTCTTGAATTCGAAATGAGTTTAATGGGCGAATTAACATTCTTCTTAGGCTTACAAATCAAACAACTAAGCAATGACATCTTTATTAGTCAAACTAAATATGCTATGAATTTGCTAAAAAAGTTGAATATGAATAGCTCAAAAGCTATTAACACTCCTATGAGCACCTCCACTAAGTTAGAAATTGATGAAAGTGGAGAAAGCTTCGATCAAAAAACTTATAGGGGCATGATAGGAAGTTTACTTTACCTCACTGCAACTAGACCAGATATCATGTTCAGTGTAGGACTTTGTGCTAGATTTCAATCAAACCCTAAGATATCTCATCTCAAAGTAGTTAAAAGAATACTTAGATATATTAATGGTACCACAAATCTAGGATTATGGTACCCAAAATCAAAGAATCTTAAGTTAATTGCTTATGCTGATGCGGACTTTGCTAGCTGTAGACTAGATAGAAAAAGCACATCAGGAACATGTCCATTTTTAGGACATGCCCTTGTTTCCTGGTCATCTAAGAAATAAAACTCGGTTGCACTATCAACAACCGAAGCTGAATATATTGCAGCAAGTGCATGCTGTGCACAAGTTGTATTGATGAAAAACACCTTAGAAGATTATAAAGTTCATCTTAAAAATATTCCCATTAAATGTGATAACACAAGTGCAATATGCTTAACAAAGAATCCTATACAACACTCAAGAATAAAACATATTGATATTAGACATCACTTTATACGAGATCATGTTACTAATCATGATGTAATCATAGAGTTCATTGATACTAAATATCAACTAGCTGATATTTTTACAAAACCTCTAAGTGAAGAACAATTTGATTTCATAAGAAAAGAACTAGGAATGTTGATGTGTCCGAATACATAAACTAGTTAAAATTATTTTTCGGACTTAATTGAATGATCAAATCACTTGATTGTCATTACATGCCTAAATAACATGTTGAAAATTATGTGTTGAATACAAAAATTTCCATAACAATAAGCATATTTTGTCTTCAAGATTGTATTTGAAAATCTATAGCATAGTCTTGTCCGAATTCATGAAAGTGTTAATTTCATTTTCGGATTCGCTTAATAATTGGTATCCTAAAAATCAGATTTTCTCAGACACTTATTATATGAAATTTTTTTTCTGAAATGGATTTAATGAAATGATTCCTGCTTATGAATTCCATATTGAAATATGAATGATAGTGTTTTTACTTGCAAAGATTTGTTTCACATACATATCTTAATAACTGTAAAAATGAAGCATGATTCAATCTCTCATCGATTTTAACTTCATGATTTAATCTCTCATCGGTTTTAACTTCACTCAAAGTAAACTCACAAATAGCTGGTATCACAAATGGCCTTCCTCCTTCATACAAAAAGATTATAACAAATAAAAAGGAAGAAGTATTCAAAGCGATCTACATATCATGCTTTCCTTTATATGCTTGTACAATTGATTTCCTATCACTAACTATTGGAAAATAACATGAACCTAGTAAAGGCATGAACTACTATCACACTTATGCTCAAAATTTACATATATTGTTCTCCTGGTATCATAACTACCATGCTTTTTGTTGATGACAAAGGGGGAGAAATATATGAGTATTAATGCCATGCTTGCTGTTAGAACCCTTGCAGATTCTAAACTTTGGGTTGATCTCTTTAGGGCATCGGCCTCCTTAGAACTCTATAGGGGTTCCTCCCTCCAAGTTGCTGCTCAAAGGCTGCAGAAAAGATTCATCTATTGCTTGAGAAAAGAGGAGGAATACATGGCTATTTATAGGGCTTCTAAACCCTAACTCCTAATAGGACTCCTACTTAAGACTCTTACTTCTAACCAACTCCTAATAAGACTCCTACTCAAGACTCCTATTCCCTTACAACTCCTAATTCTTCTCTAAGAAAAAACCTCCTACATGAATGTCCCTCTCAATTATGACTCTCCTAACTAGAGTCCTAACAGAATGTCCCTCTCAATTAGGACTCTCCTAGCTAGAGTCCTAACAGAATGTCCCTCTTAATTAGGACTCTCCTAGCTAAAGTCCTAACAGTTTTACATGAATGTCCCTCTCAATTAGGACTCTCCTAGCTAGAGTCCTAACAAACCCGCCCTCTTCAAATCAGCCTTGTCCTCGAGGCTGACGATTCACGAATTTTGGGAATTTGATCTTCAAGTCATCATAGTTCTCCAAAGTGGCATCTTCTATTAGTAGGTTTGACCACTGTATTAGCAATTCAGTAGTGGATCGTCATCGTCGAGTCATAATCTGTCGATCAATAATTGCACTTGGCTGAGTCTGAAGTCCTCCTTGGGTAGTCATATTTTGTGGTGTAACATCCCTCGTTTCCGATTGGTCGTATAAATTTCTAATGATAATGTAAGCATCTATTTTAAATTGACAAACGAAATAGAGTATGAATTAGAGGTAACTTATTTTTAAGATTTGGGAGATTTGTTCAAAAAAATATCTGAGGACCTATATGTAAACCCTGAGGTTCTATATGTAAACCCTGAGGACCTAATCGTGAATATAATAAAAACAAGGACTAAACTGCAAAATTCACAAAATAACAAATCCCACCGCCTAAGCCTCTCTGCCTTCGTTCTTAAGGAACCAGAGAAGGCAGCTGCTGTGTGGAAGAACAGAGAAAGAAAGAAAGAAGAAGAGAAAAGAAAGGGGGAAGAAGAAGAAGAAAAATTGGGGCTTTGAGGTTTCTTACTCAATCTTCTCAATTGGGGGTCAAAATTCTCAAAGGCAAGTGTTCTAACCCCATCCTACAGAATTTTTAGTCTCTGTTTTTATGTTGATTCAAAATAAATTGAAGGATTTCTATTTAGAAACTGATGTGTCTCTCTTTGTACATAGAACCATGGATTCTGAAGTTTTTTTGGTAAACTGACCCCTATACACTTTTTCAGCTATAAGTTTTAGTACAAAATGTGAATTCGGTCAGGAACTATTTTTTTTGAAATTAGACTCTTATATCTTCCTTTTGACACCGATTTTGTAGATTTTGGACACCGAATACTTACCCAAACATCTGTTTCAAATGAGCCTATAGACGCTGTAAAACAGGGTTCAAGATTTCTGACAGGTCGATACTAAAATGCCTATAACTCCCTGTTAAAAATTCTGATTGGTACCAAACTGATTTTATTTGAAACTAGACTTGAAAATATTTCTTTTGACGTATAGTTTGAAAATTTTGGACTTCAATTGCCTACCCTATTATCTGTTGAATCCGACGCTATAAATTCTGCAAAACAGTGATTGTGTTTTTGACCTTGTGTTACCAAATCAAAGGTAACTTCGTGTTGGGAACCCTGTTTCATATGAAATTTGTTCCATCAGAATATAGATTGATATATGGTTCGACCATAGCTTTCTTATGGGTATTGGAGCATAATTGATATTCTGAAGTATTTGTTTGATGTGCCACTGGAATTCTGTCCGAAATCGAGCTTTGGTCGATTTCGCGTATTCAGTTACGTTCCTTTGGATATTTGAATTCGTCTAACCTTCTTATTGGAATTGAGCTAAATATGACTGCTTGGAATCCCTATACACTCTTGTTTTCATTTCATTCCAAATCTGAATACATTTGTGAGAGATTTGTTCTTTGTTTCGTATTGTCTCGAAAAGGCACATGCACGTTTTGTTGTTCCGCGTGTGCTTCCGTAATATGCTACTTATTGTTAAAACTGCCCTCTTGTACTCTGGTGTGTGGGATTGTCTGGACCTTTACCAGAAATAGTAAAGGATATGCGCTTATTGCCCGCTCTGTGGGGTCCCGCTCTGTGGGATATTCTGGACCTTTGCCAGAAATGGTAAAGGGTATGTGCTTAGAGCCTGCGATGCTCTGCCGGCCCCCTCTGACTTCACCTAGACGTGGGTGGATGGAGCTCCCAGACGTGGGAGACTTTTGTCAGGTGGTCATTCAGAAATGGATGATTCACATTCTGACTGAGATCCCACTACACCTTCTATATGTTTGATATGACATCCAGAGTTTTGGTGAGTTGTTTCTGTTCATGCTCTGGATAAGAATGATATGATTGCAACGTCAAGGATGACGTTTGAGCTTCTGTACGGTATTTTTTTTTTATATGCTCTAAAATGCTTCATTCACTGATGATTTTTGCTTCGAAATGTTCCATATGCCGTTGATATGCTTCGGAACATTTTATATGCCATTGATAAGCTCCGATATGTTTCCTTTGTCACTAATATGCTGCAATTACTCTATGCCCCATCTGTCAGGAACCAAATATGTAAGATTGAAAGGACAATTGTGTTTTTGCTCCTAATGATATTATGTCTACGAAATCGTATATTCTGCCTTATATTTTGAAACTGTATCTCTTTTGAAATTGTACTATTTTGATATGGATATGTTAGTCACTTGCTGAGCTCTTTATGCTCACCCCGTTTGTTGATAAATTTTTCAGGATAGCGTATCGCTTGCTTAAATGTTAAGATTGGGTTGAGGCGGTGGAAAGTTTAGAAGATTTTGGGCAGATCTTTGTTAGCATATGTGTAGTTGTTGTATAAGATACTTTGCATCTTACGAAATGTGACGATAAATCTAAACGTGTTGATTTTGTGTAAGACAAAGGAACCCTCATGTATAGGATTTTGGAATGTTAAGTTAAATTTATGTAATGATATGATCTTATGGTAATCGTTGGTTTGGTGACTGCATAGACTTCCCCACTTGTGAATTTTATGTTGTGGTGATTATTTTGATGAGTTAAGTTCAGTTTGTTTGAATTATCGAGTGATGCGTGGGATGTTTATGAACTGCACAGGGTTATGAATTTGTAGACTATAGAGGTGAAAATTTTGATCTGAATGTTTTCTTAGTGACCTCAAATGTGTGTTTGGATCCTGGATTAGTTGTGATGAAAATTTTATATATTGTCGATATTTTGAGGGGCGTGACAGTGGTGATATCAGAGCATGATTTGAGAATCACTAAGAATATTATTTTTTTGAGGTTTATTTTCTATCAATTAGAGATTGATCAAAGAAAATGTTCTTTTGAAGTTCTAGGAAGCGAGGATGACGAGATCATCTGGTTCTCCTATTTCATCTACTGCTGATCAATTGAGTGGTAACATGCGGACTTTGGAGACTATGGCACAAGTGATGCAACAACAACAACAACCTGTCCAACAAGGAAGTAATGATGGAACAGAGACATCAAACCAGACAGGGTTGGGAATTGGACAGTTTAAGAAGCTTAGTCCTCCCAGTTTTAGTGGTGAGTCTGATCCAATGGTGGCAGAACGATGGATGATGCAGATAGAGAAAATATTTGATGCTTTAAATTACCCTGATGATCCAAAGGTTTTTCTTGCCACCTTTATGCTGGAAGGAGAAGCTGAACACTGGTGGAGAATGATTAAGAGGATGTCTGAAATCAAATATGAGCCAATGACATGGAAGTTATTCCAAGAAAAGTTTACCGATAAATATTTTCCAGATTGTATGAGAGAGAAAAAAGAATTGGAGTTCTTGAATCTTATCCAGGGAAGTATGACGGTTACAAAGTATGAATCTAAATTCACTGAGCTCTCCAGGTTTGCCACACATATGACTGATGATGAATCTAGAAAAGCAAGAAGGTTTGAAAGGGGATTACGGCCAGCAATAAGAAGCCGGATGTCAGCTTTAAAATTACAAACATATGCTGATACGGTAGAAAGAGCTTTGAAAATTGAAAGAGACATGGAGGAAATTCAAGAAATCATTGGCAAGGACAAAAGGGATAAATTTACTAGCAAAAGCAGGAGAGAAAATGAATATGAAGCTAGTAACAAGAGGTTTAAGACATCTGGATTTGAGAAAAGGAAACCATTGTGGAGGACTCAGTTATGTGCAAAATGTGGATTAAATCATGAAACAAGTCAGTGTTTTCGGGTGACTGGAGCATGTTTTGGTTGTGGAAAGCTAGATCATCAATTAAGAGATTGCCCACTGAAAAGGAAGAAAGAGCCATTGTCTCCTAGACCCTCAGCAGCCATGCTAGAGTGTACGCTATCACTGAACAAGATTCTAAAGCTTCTAAATCAGTGGTGGAAGGTATTCTTCATGTTTCTAAAAGAAATGAAAAAGTTTTGTTTGATCCCGGCTCCAACTTATCGTTTGTTTCACAATACTTTGCTTGTCACTTGGATATTCTACCTAAACCCTTGGATTATACGTTATATGTAACAACTGCTGTTGGAGATTCATTGGCAACAAACTTGGTCTACCCATCTTGTTTGATCTCTATTGGAGACCACGAACTCCTTGCTGATTTGATTCTCCTAGAGATCCACGGCTTTGATATTATACTTGGCATGGATTGGTTATCTTCTCATCACGCTAGTATTGATTGTTACAAAAAAATAATTACTTTTTGCATACCAGATCATCCTATATTTTTCTTTGAGGGCATTAGGCATGATTTGCCTCCATGCTTGATATCAGCACTTCAAGTTCATCGTCTTATGCAGAAAGGTTGTTTTTGTTATATGGTGTGTGTAAAGGAGCATTAAAATCAGGAAACACACCTAGATGAAATTGTAGTGGTCAAAGAATTCCCTGATGTATTCCCAGATGACTTGCCTGGTTTACCTCTAGATAGAGAGGGTGAATTTGCAATTAATCTGGTCCCCAGTACAACCCCAATATTAAAGCCTCCCTACAGAATGGCACCACTCGAGCTAGAGGAATTAAAGAAGCAAATACAAGAATTATTAGATAAGGGTTTCATACGGCCCAGTGTATCCCCATGGGGTGCTCCGGTACTATTAGTGAAGAAGAAGGATGGAACATTGAGGCTTTGTATTGATTATAGACAGTTGAATCAGGTGACCATCAAAAATAAGTATCCCATACCTAGAATTGATGATTTGTTTGATCAACTGCAGGGTGCACAAGTATTCTCTGAGATTGACCTGAGGTCAGGTAACTATCAGTTGAAGATCAAGGAGGAGGATATTTCAAAAATAGCTTTCAGAACTCGATATGGTCATTATGAATTCTTGGTGATGCCTTTTGGTTTGACAAATGCCCCTGCAGCTTTTATGGAACTAATGAATAGGATATTTCAACCGCTCTTGGATATCTGTGTAATTGTATTTATTGATGACATATTGGTGTATTCAAAGAGTAATCAGGAGCAAGAGGAACACTTGAGAGATGTGTTGTCCATACTAAGAGAAAAGAAGTTGTATGCGAAGTTCAGCAAATGTGAATTTTGGTCGAATGAAGTTGCTTTCTTAGGCCATGTGATTTCAGGGAAGGGTATCTCTATTGATCCAAGGAAAATAGAAGCTGTAGTTGAATGGGAAGTACCAACAAATGTAATAGAAGTTCGAAGCTTTTTGGTCATGGCAGGTTATTACAGGAGATTTATGGAGGAATTTTCTCGAATCGCTCAACCTCTCACCAACCTCACTAAAAAGAATATGAAATTTGTATGGGGTGATGATTGTGAGCAAAGTTTTCAAGAGTTAAAAAGAAGATTGACTAGTGCCCCTATTCTCACTATTCCAAGTGGTAGTGAGGGATTTGTAGTTTATACTGATGCTTCAAGAAAAGGCCTAGGATGTGTTTTGATGCAGGAAGGGAGAGTAATTGCTTATGCTTCTAGGCAACTTAAAGGTTATGAATTGAATTATCCAACTCATGATTTGGAATTAGCAGTAATTATTTTTGCTCTAAAGATTTGGAGACATTATTTGTATGGTCGACAGTTTGAAATCTTCACTGATCACAAGAGTTTAAAATATATTTTCACTCAGAAAGAGTTAAACATGAGGCAGCGAAGATGGATAGAACTTCTGAAGGATTATGATTGTGCCATCCGTTATCACCCGGGCAAAGCCAATGTTGTAGCTGATGCACTTAGTAGGAAATCTACAAGTTTTATGGCTAGTCTGGTTGTGAAGTAATGGAAGTTATTAGAAGAAAATTTTAATTTGAAAGCTTTGAGGAAAGAGCAAGACTCGATGATATTGATGGCCTCCATTCAAGTGCAATCCGATCTTATTCAACAAATTAAGGAAGGACAATTACGAGATCCACATTTAATCTACTTGAGGAATGAAGTAGAAAAGGAATTGAAGCCACAATTTCAAGTTTCAAAGGATGGCCTATTGAGATTTGGGGAGAGGGTATGTGTACCAAATGAACCAGATATCAAGAATCAAATCCTAAAGGAAAGTCATACTTCAAAGTACACCATACATCTTGGGAGCACTAAGATGTATAGAGATCTTCAAAGTCATTATTGGTGGGAATGCATGAAGAAGGAAATTGCAATGTATGTTTCAAAATGTTTGACTTGTCAACAAATCAAAGTAGAACACCAAAGACTTGGAGGGTTGTTGCAACCTTTAGATATTCCTGAATGGAAATGGGAATGCATTATTATGGATTTTGTTTCAGGACTACCCAGAACCTCTAAAAAGCATGATGCTATTTGGGTTATCATTGATAGGTTAACAAAATCTGTACATTTCCTACCGATTAATATGACTTATTCGCTTGATAGACTTGCAGATTTATATGTCAGTGAAATAGTAAGACTTCATGGTATTCCAAAGGAGATCATCTATGATAGAGACTCCATATTTCTCTCTAGATTATGGAGAAGATTACAGGAATCTATGGGCACTAAAGTTAAGTTTAGTACTGCATATCATCCTTAGACTGATGGTCAGTCAGAAAGAACAATTCAAACACTTGAGGATTTGCTTAGAGCCTATGTTATGGATTGGAAAGGTGAATGGGATAAGGATATTTCACTTGTTGAGTTCACTTATAATAATAGTTATCATTCAAGTATTCAGGTGGCTCCTTATGAAGCTTTATATGGGCGAAAGTGCATAACAACTATACACTTCTTGGAAGGTGAATTGAGCTAAATATGACTTCTTGGAATCCCTATACACTCTTGTTATCATTTCATTCCAAATCTGAATACATTTGTGAGAGATTTGTTCTTTATTTCGTATTGCCTCGAAAAGGCACATGCACGTTTTGTTGTTCCGCGTGTACTTCCGATATATGCTACTTATTGTTCAAACTGCCCTCTTGTACTCTGGTGTGTGGGATTGTCTGGACCTTTGCCAGAAATGGTAAAGGGTATGCGCTTATTGCCCGCTCTGTGGGGTCCCGCTCTGTGGGATATTCTGGACCTTTGCTAGAAATGGTAAAGGGTATGTGCTTAGAGCCTGCGATGCTCTGCCGGCCCCCTCTGACTTCACCTAGATGTGGGTGGATGGAGCTCCCAAACGTGGGAGACTTTTGTCAAGTGGTCATTCAGAAATGTATGAATCACATTCTGACTGAGATCCCACTACACCTTCTATATGTTTGATATGACATCCAGAGTTTTGGTGAGTTGTTTATGTTCATGCTCTGGATAAGAATGATATGATTGCAACGTCAAGGATGACGTTTGAGCTTCTGTATGGTATTTGTTTTTTATATGCTCTGAAATGCTTCATTCATTGATGATTTTTGCTTCGAAATGTTTCATATGCCGTTGATATGCTTCGGAACATTTTATATGCCATTGATAAGCTCCGATATGTTTCCTTTGTCACTGATATGCTCCAATTACTCTATGCCCCATCTGTCAGGAACCAAATATGTAAGATTGAAAGGACAATTGTGTTTATGCTCCTAATGATATTATGTCTACGAAATCGTATATTCTGCCTTGTATTTTGAAACTGTATCTCTTTGGAAATTGTACTATTTTGATATGGATATGTTAGTCACTTGCTGAGCTCTTTATGCTCACCCCGTTTGTTGATAAATTTTTCAGGATAGCGTATCGCTTGCTTAAATGTTAAGATTGGGCTGAGGCGGTGGAAAGTTTAGAAGATTTTGGGCAGATCTTTGTTAGCATATGTGTAGTTGTTGTATAAGATACTTTGCATCTTAGGAAATATGACGATAAATCTAAACGTGTGGATTTTGTGTATGATAAAGGAACCCTCATGTATAGGATTTTGGAATGTTAAGTTAAATTTATGTAATGATATGATCTTATGGTAATCGTTGGTTTGGTGACTGCATAGACTTCCCCACTTGTGAATTTTATGTTGTGGTTATTATTTTGATGAGTTAAGTTCAGTTTGTTTGAATTATCGTGTGATGTGTGGGATGTTTATGAACTGCACAGGGTTATGAATTTGTAGACTATAGAGGTGAAATTTCTGATCTGAATGTTTTCTTATTGACCTCAAATGTGTGTTTGGATCCTGGATTAGTTGTGATGAAAATTTTAAATATTATCGATATTTTGAGGGGCGTGATAGAGGGAAATGTCACGACCCGGGTCTGATGAGCTAACTGGCCAATAACTCCATTTTGGTACTCAACGGCGGACCAAAATGCTTAAGCGGGAGGTTTCATAGTACACTCATCGGGCCCTTATAAGCTAATCACACACATTCCTCACTTCCGATGTGGGACTAATGGGATATTACACTATCCCCAACCCAATTAGCTTGACATCCTCGTCAAGGCCCGACATATCCCAAATCGAACCCTAGCATAGTGCATGTGAGGTTTAACTCAGTGGTGGCTCCACGCCGTGATGAGTTCTCTGACTCCATCCACGGGTAGCCCTTTCCTACTGCAGCCCTCTCACCCTGCCCTAATACTAGGTCGGCTCTGATACCAAATGTCACGACCCGGGTCTAATGAGCTAAATGGCCAATAACTCCATTTTGGTCCTCAACGGCGGACCAAAATGCTTAAGCGGGAGGTTTCGTAGTACACTCATCAGGCCCTTATAAGCTAATCACACACATTCCCCACTTCCGATGTGGGACTAATGGGATATTACAGGTGGGTGGCTTTGGGCTATCTCCAAGCACCAATTTACAACTTCTGTCTGGCCGTCAGTTTGTGAGTGATATGCCATACTCCTTTTCAATTTAGTACTCTTATAGTGTAATTCTTTTGAGTCCCAATTGTAATGAGCTACGGAGCTTGGTGCTTCCTCCAATTTTTTTATAATCTTACTAGTCTCTGAATCTTCCTGCCAGTCCATCTTAATATCCTCAAAGAAGTCGCTGGTCGGAAGTGAAATGGCCAAAAATTCAGCTTGCTCGGGTAGCTGCGAAAGCGCATCTACAAGAACATTCTCTTTCCCCTTTTTGTAAGTTATTTCATAATCAAATCCCATAAGTTTTGTTACCCAGTTTTGATGCTTAAGGGATGATATCTTTCGCTCCATAAAGTACTTGAGGCTTTTATGGTCGGTTTTAATTTGAAATCGTCGACCAATCAAGTAGGGTCTCCTTATCATATGTTGACTTATTTTGATGGGAGGGAGATAATGCCTTGCTAGTGTATGCGAGTGGTCGACCATCTTGCATGAGAATTGCTCCAATTCCGACTCCAGATGCGTCGGCCTCAATAATGAAGGGTCGGTTGAAATCTGGTAGTGTTAGCACCGGCGTCGTCGTCATGGCTGCCTTAAGTTTGTCGAAGGCAATGGAGGCTCTGTCCGACCATTGGAAGACATCTTTTTTCAGAAAGGAAGTAAGTGGTGCACTGATCTCTCCATAGTTTTTCACGAACTTGCAGTAGTAGCCTGTTAAACCCAGAAAGCCATGTAGCAATTTTATGTTCCTCGGGGTCAGCCAATTTTGCATTGCTCCAATTTTGAAGGGGTCTACTGCCACACCTTCCTCTAATATGATATGCCCAAGATATTCCACCTTCTTTTGAAGAAAGCAAAAATTCATAGTGGTTATTGTGTTTTCAAAAGGTTGTTTTCGGTATGTCTTCTTCGCATACTCGTATTTGATGATACCTGGATCGAAGGTCCAGCTTTGTGAAGATTTGTGCTCCCTTTCATCTTGCAACTCATCTACTATTGGAATAGGGTAATTATCCTTGATGGTTATGCCATTGAGAGTCCGGTAATCGATACATAATAGCCATATTCCATCCTTCTTTCGTATGAGGAGCAACGGTGAAGAGTAGGGGCTACAACATGGCCGAATAACTCCTGTTTTGAGCATCTCTTTTACAATCCTTTCTATTTCATCCTTCTGGAGATGTGGATACTAATATGGCTGAGCATTTGCTGGAGATTGGCCTGGAAGATTTGTTATACAATGATCATGCCGACGGGTAAGAGGTAGGTTGCGTAGTTCGTCAAATATATCTTAAAATTCAGCAAGCAAAGGAAGTAGATTTGGATCTTCCAATTTTGTTGGCTCTCCCTTAGTTTTCTACTCAAGTTGTACCAAAAAGCCACTGCATGTTTTATGCAAAACCTTCTTCATTTGTTGTGTGCAAATCATCGTTACGTCGCCCCCACGTTTCCCGTGCAGTATCACCCGTTTCTCCTTACTGTAAAATTTCATAATTAGTTTCATAAAATTCCAAGAAAAATCACCTAATGTTGTCAACCATTTAATTCTAAGCATGGCCTCATGATCATCAGGAGGGAGAAGGAAGAAATCTGTAATTATCTCTTGGTCCTGCAGCAATAGTTTCTCCTGCGGGCGCCTACGATCACACTTCAAATTCCATCTGTCGATGACCTTAACATCAAACCTGCAACGATTCTTGATAGGTAATGCCATTCAGATAGCAACCTTACTGTTTAGGATATTATTAGTGCTGCCCGTGTCAATGAAAACAGTGATCAGTTGTTGTTTGAGAAAGCCTCCAACTTTCATCATTTGCGGGTTTGAGTAGCCGGCTAGTGCATGCACCGTAACTTCGGTCGGTTGTGGCTCTTCTTCTGCATCTTCTTCTTTTTGTTCAATGCTCTCTTCTGGATGTTTAATGACCTCTTCTTCTTCTGGTTCAATGATAAAAAGTCTCCCTTTACTACAGCGCTACTCTTGGCTCCACGGCTCGTTGCAATGCCAACATAACCCCTTCGTAGATCGCTCCTGAAGCTCTTCTCTTGTCAACCTTTTTGGTGCAGGGACTCGGTCAACAGTAGGGGGGGCTAAGGGCTTCAATATTACTAGTTGAGGAGTGACCCTAGTCCTTCGAGCTACATGGTTCAATTGCTCCTCTTGATGTCGTGCGAAAGAGATGGCTACCATAAGCGTGTACGGTTGTCGCGCTTTAACTTCTCCTCGGATCTCCGGCTTCAAGCCCTCAATAAAGGTCCTCAATAGCTGTTTTTGAGACCAATCAAGAGTTTGATTAGATAACCTTTCAAAGCTGGTTTGGTACTCCTGAATGGTGGAGGTTTGTCGGATCTTTGCTAGTTGTCCGTCAATATTCTCTTAATCGGTTGGTCTAAAGAGGATCAGCAATCCTTCTTTGAATTGTTGCCATGAAAGGACTCCATAAGTATGTTCAAACCAGTCAAACCACTGTATAGCATCCCCTTCAAGATGTATAGCTGCAATTTTCACCATAGATGCATCCGCGGTTTTGTGGTACCGAAAATATCGCTCCGCGTGCAAGATCCAACCAATCGGGTCTCCTTCTTCCCATATAGGGAAGTCCACTCTTATGTGTGGATAGTTGGGATCGATCATAGAGCCTCCCCTCCCTTGGAACTCATCTCTTCGGGCCTGGTGCGATTGGGCAAAGCTCTCTCCATGATATGATTTTTTCGGGCTTAGTAGTCGGCCCAATCTGAGTTCGGTAAAGAGCGTCCGAATCTTATCCTCCATTCGCGCTTCCAAGGCTTCGAATTTAGCATCGATTGCCTCCTTAAATGCCATAGTATATGCCTCCAAATCTATGATGTTAATATCTCTCTTTTGTTGTCAGGTTAAAGGCATGTATAAGTTGAGAGAAGTGATGGTCGAAATGGTTGGTGGATCGGTGGATGTAGGCTACGATTTAGGCTTGTTTTGTGGCTATTTTGGGTGCAGTTTGAGGGTGTGGTTTGGGAGAGTTTTAGGGCTGTGGATGAAAGTTTTGGATCTATGGTAGATGGTAGCAAAGGTTTGACAGAAATCCGTGGAAGTTGCAGCAAGTATGTGCTGTCTTGTAAGAGTAGAATTGTCGTCGAAGAAACAACGGTATGTCGACGTAATTTCCACCAAAAACTTGAGAGAATTGAGGAGGGAATTGATAGAAAAATCACAGTTTGTATGATAGCAAGGATATCTAATTTAATCAAGAAAATTTCAGCAGTATAATAGTAAGGAAATTGGTGCAAGTTGCAATTGCAGAATTATCGTCGAAAAATTTCAGCGGGTTACGATGAAAATTTGCAGCAACATAAAATCATTTTTAGAGATGAATTTCTTAATAGATCAATCTTAGATGGAAGCCAAGATGATCAATGAAGTGTATAGGAAATTTTATCCAAAAAAGATTGCAAATAGATGGGTTAAGGCAACGATATGCAGCTGAAATTTTCTGCAGCATAAATTTTCAAGTGCAGCAGATTAGACATAAAAGATCAGTAGTTTATATTGAGAATTTTTCGATGAAACCAAAGGGAAATATAGTGTTAGGAAGTTTCAAAGATGTCATAAAAATTTCGTAGAAATTTGGATAGAAAAAGCACAGTAGCAAGATCAAACAGATGGTGCTATGCGACTTGAATTATGCAATTCAAGTGCAGCAGATTGGACATAAAAGATCAGTAGTTTATATTGAGAATTTTTTTATGAAACCAAAGGGAAATCTACTGTTAGGAAGTGTCAAAGATGTCATAAAAATTTCGTAGAAATTTGGATAGAAAAAGCACAGTAGCAAGATCAAACAGATGGTGCTATGCGGCTGGAATTCTGCAATGTATCTTTCGTCGTAGAGATGAAAACTTTGTGATGAAAAGTTTATGCAATAATATAGGAACGATTTTTTTTTTTTTTTGGATTTTCGAATAAGGATAACTAAATTGCAGCAGCAGTAAGGTAGGAAACCAGAACCTGTTGAAATTCACGGGGAGATCAAAGAATGATCCGCGGTGGTGGAGATGATGGCGGAATTCAGTGACGATCTTTTAAGCAATTGTGGGAATTGCTTTGGATGGTTGTAGAGGGTTGATGGATGGCTGTGGAAGGGCAGCGAGACGCCAAGAACGCTGCTCTGATACCAGGTGTTAGAACCCTTGCAGATTCTAAACTTGGGATTGATCTCTTTAGGGGATCGGCCTCCTTGGAACTCTATAGGGGTTCCTCCCTCCAAGTTGCTGCTCAAAGGCTGCAGAAAAGATTCATCTATTGCTTGAGAAAAGAGGAGGAATACATGGCTATTTATAGGGCTTCTAAACCCTAACTCCTAATAGGACTCCTACTTAAGACTCTTACTTCTAACCTACTCATAATAAGACTCCTACTCAAGACTCCTATTCCCTTACAACTCCTAATTCTTCTCTAAGAAAATACCTCATACATGAATGTCCTCTCAATTAGGACTCTCCTAACTAGAGTCCTAACAGAATGTCCCTCTCAATTAGGACTCTCCTAGCTAGAGTCCTAACAGAATGTCCCTCTCAATTTGAACTCTCCTAGCTAAAGTCATAACAGTTTTACATGAATGTCCCTCTCAATTAGGACTCTCCTAGCTAGAGTCCTAACACTTGCATCACCAAGAGATATATTAATAGATGCTATGATTGCTATAATTTGCATTATTCCTTGTTTGTATCGTGTCAAGAAATCAAACAATAAACTTGCATCGTAATTTTACGTATTGATATCTTACCATGTGATGAAATGCAATAATTGCTAAAACATTTGAAATGTGTGCATTATGTAATGATATCAAAATCTTACTTCGCAGTTTTACATGTTGATATCTTACAATATGATGAATTACTATTTTTACCATCATTCAAACTTGTAATGTAAAATTTGAAAATGAATGTCAAGCCTTGACATCATCTTCAGAGAGATACATCATGATGGGAATCATGATGGGAGTATTGATAAGTTTAGATGATTTTAACTTATCAATATGTCTCTTCAATTCAAAGGTTTTGAATTCAAGAATGACTAATCTCAAGTATGACATATAGATAGGGGGAGTTAAGGTTAACTCCATTATCAATTGATTGTCATCATCAAAAAGGGGGAGATTGCTGAATCTCGGATTTTGATGATGAAGTCAATTATCATTTGTTATCTAATCTATATGTTGAGATAAGTGTGCAGGATTAACTACGATGAAAGTAAGATATGCAGCAGGAGTTGCGCCGGAGTCAATACAATGATCACGTTGGGAGTTCGAGAGTTCGACGGAAGTTCGAACAGTCGTCGGAGGTTCTGTAGGAACAAATCCGAGAAATCCTTGAGCTTGCCAAAGAAGCTCGTCGGAACTCGCCAAGTGGATCATCGCAAGTCCAGGAGTTTGCCGGAAGTCCGTAGGAGAATCACCGAGGGTTCAATGGATGATCGATGAAAGTTCGCCGGAAGAGGCGATTGACGCACCGGAGCAAGTTGCAGTAAATGTCTTAGGAAATATCATAGTTAGCATCATGATTATGTTGGAAATGGGAGGTGATCCCATTAACTTAATCTTGGGACAATTAGGCCCCCGAAAAACCCAAATTGGGTCGAATGGATCAACCTATTCGGACCCTGATTTCTGCCAGGCAGTTGAACCGCCCAAGCCAGGTGTTAGGACTCTAGCTAGGAGAGTCCTAATTGAGAGGGACATTCTGTTAGGAATCTGTTAGGACTCTAGCTAGGATAGTCCTAATTGAGAGGGACATTCATGTAGGAGTTTTTTCTTAGAGAAGAATTAGGAGTTGTAAGGGAACAGGAGTCTTGAGTAGGAGTCCTATTGGGAGTTGGTTAGAAGCAAGAGTCTTAAGTAGGAGTCCTATTAGGAGTTAGGGTTTAGAAGCCCTATAAATAGCCATGTATTCCTTCTCTTTTCTTAAGCAATAGATGAATCTTTTCTGCAGCCTTTGAGCAGCAACTTGGTGGGAGGAACCCCTATAGAGTTCCAAGGAGGCCGATCCCCTAAAGAGATCAACCCCAAGTTTAGAATCTGTAAGAGTTCTAACACCTGGTATTAGAGCAGCATTCTTGGTGTCTCGCTGCCCTTCCACAGCCATCAATCAACCCTCCACAACCATCCAAAGCAATTCCCACAATTGCTTAAAAGATCGTGGCCGAATTCTACCATCATCTCCACCACCGCAGATCATCCTTTGATCTCCCCATGAATTGCAACAGGTTCTGGTTTCCTACCTTACTGCTGCTGCAATTTAGTTATTCCTATTCGAAAATCCAAAAAAAAATAAAAAATTTCGTTCCTATATTGCTGCAAATTTTCGTCGTAAGTTGCTGAAATTTTTCGACGAGAATTCTGCTATCGCACTTACACCAATTTTCTTGTTGTTACTGCCTAAATTTTCTTGATTAAATTGGACGTCCTTGCTGTCATATAAATTGAGATATTGTTGTCAATTCCCACCTCAAATCTCTCAAATTTTTTGTGGAGATTTCGTCGAGAAACCGTTGTTTCTTCGACGATAATTCAGCTCTTATAAGACAAAACAATTATGTATCGAACATTCACTGATTTCTATCAAACCTATACATGCCTTTAACTCGTCAACAAAAGTGAGATCGTAACATCACATATTTGGAGTCATATACTATGGCATCTGAGGAGGCAATCAATGCTAAATTTGAAACCTTTGAGGCACGAATAGAGGATAAGATTCAGACTCTCCTTACCGAATTCAGTTTGGGCCGACCACCAAGCCCGAAGAAATCACATCAAAGAGAGAGCTCTAACCAATCACATCATGCCCAAAGAGATGACTTCCAAGAGAGGGGAGGCTCTATGACCGACCCCAACTATTCGCGCATGAGAGTGGACTTCCCTAGATGGGAAGAAGGAGACCCAATTGGTTGGATCTCGCGTGCGGAGCGATATTTTCGGTACCATAAAACTGCGGATGCATCCATGGTGGAAATTGCAGCTATACATCTTGAAGGGGATGCCATACAATGGTTTGACTGGTTTGAACACACTTATGGAGTCCTTTCATGGCGACAATTCAAAGAAGGACTACTAATCCGCTTCGGACCAACTTATTATGAGAACATTGACGGACAACTAGCAAAGATCCGACAAACCTCCACCATTTAGGAGTACCAGACCAGGTTTGAAAGGTTATATAATCAAACTCATGATTGGTCTGAAAAATAGTTATTGGGGACCTTTATTGAGGGCTTAAAGCCGGAGATCCGGGGAGAAGTGAAGGCACGACAACCATACATGCTTATGGCAGCCATCTCTTTCGCACGACTTCAAGAGGAGCGATTGAACCATGAAACCCGGAGGACTAGGATCACTCCACAACCTACAATACTAAAGCCCTCGGCCCCCCCTACTATCAACCAAGTCCCTGCACCGAAAAGGTTAACAAGAGAAGAACTTCTGGAGCGATCTGCGAAGGGGTTATGTTGGCATTGCGACGAGCCGTGGAGCCGCGAGCATCGCTGTAAAAAAGGTAGACTTCTTATAATTGAACCAGTAGAAGAAGAGGTCATTGAACATCTAGAAGAGAGCCTTGAACATAAAGAAGAAGATATGGAAGATGAGCCACAGCCGACCGACATTACGGTACACGCACTAGCCGACTACTCAAATCCGCAAATGATGAAAGTTGGAGGCCTTCTCAAACAACAGCCGATCACTATTCTCATCGACACGGGTAGCACTAATAACTTCCTTAATAGTAAGGTTGCTGCTCGGATGGCACTGTATATTGAAGGTTGCAGCAAGTTTGATGTAAAGGTTGCCGACGACAGAATCCTAAAGTGCGACCAAAGATGCCCGCAGGTGAAACTATTACTGCAAGACCAAGAAATTATCACCGATTTCTTCCTCCTATCAATCGATGAATATGAGGCAGTGCTTGGTATAGAATGGCTAACTACACTAGGTGATGTCTCTTGGAACTTTTCTAAATTAATTATGAAATTCTACTATAAGGGCAAACATATCATCTTACACGGGAAGCGCGGAAGCAACGTTTCCACTGTTTCGACCCAACAAATGGAGAAAGTTTTGCACAAGGTAAATGGTGGCTTTTGGATGCATCTCCAGCCACAACCAGAAGAGAAGAAAATAGAAATTGAAGATCAAAATCTTGCCTAATTACTTACTGAATTTGCCGACATATTTGCTGAACCGCGCGGTCTTCCTCCTTCTCGGCAACATGACCATCGAATTCCAATCATTCCGGGCAAGCCACCAGCGAACACTTGACCGTACCGATATCCTCACCTCCAGAAAGATGAAATTGAAAAGATCGTAAAGGAGATGCTTGAAACAGGGGTGATTCGGCCAAGTTGCAGCCCCTATTCCTCACCGGTGCTACTTGTATGCAAGAAGGACGAAACATGGCGGATGTGCATTGACTATCGAGCTTTAAATGGCATCACCATCAAGGACAAATACCCAATACTAGTGGTGGACGAACTTCTTGATGAATTGAAAGGAGCTCGAGTCTTCACGAAGTTGGACCTCCAATACGGTTACCACCAAATTTGGGTATGTGATGATGACATTCCAAAAACTGCATTTCGCACACATGATGGCCATTATGATTTCTTGGTAATGCCTTTTGGACTCTGCTCCTTCAACTTTTCAAAGTCTTATGAATGATATATTTCGGAGCTTTCTTCGTAAATTTGTGCTGGTATTTTTCGATGATATTCTCGTTTACAGCCCTTCTCTTGAGACTCACTTTCAGCATTTATGGATTGTTTTGTCGATCCTTCAGGATAATACTCTTTTTGTTAAGCAACCAAAGTGCAGCTTTCTACAGCAAAAAGTAGAGTACCTTGGGCATATAATATCAGAAGAAGGAGTGGCGGTAGACCCAACAAAAATAGAGGCAATGCAAGGCTGGCCGAAACCTACAAACGTGAAATTACTGCGGGGGTTCCTTGGACTAACGGGCTACAAAATGGTTGACCAGTCATATACACTAGCAAGACAATATCTCCCTCCTATCAAAACATGTCAGTATATGATAAGGAGATGCTTGCCATTGTACACGCAGTAACGAGGTGGAGACCCTACCTGATCGGCCGACGATTTCAAATTAAAACTGACCATAAAAGCCTCAAGTACTTTTTGGAGTAAAAGATATCATGCCCTGAGCAGCAAAAATGGGTAACCAAACTTCTTGGATTTGATTATGAAATTATTTACAAAAAGGGGAAAGAAAACATTGTTGCATATGCACTCTCACGGCTACTTGAACAAGCTAAGGTTTCAGCCATCTCCCTTCTTACCACCAGTCTCCTCGAGGACATTAGGGAAGAATGGAAGAAGGATCTAGAGATCAGCAAAATCATAAAAAAATTGGAGGAGGATCCAAGTGCAATAGCCCACTACACCTGGGATTCGAGGGATCTACGCTACAAAGGTCGCATTGTGCTTATACCTGACTCCCCTTGCATCGCAATCATCTTGCATGAAATGCACTCCATACCTTCAGCAGGGCACGCTGGATTCCTAAGAACCTACAAAAGAGTGAATATGTGGAGAGGGATGAAAAAAAATATTGCTGAATATGTGGCACAATGTGATGTATGTCAACAACACAAGGGTTAAACTGTGGCAAATCCAGGGAAGCTACAAGCACTACCCATACCGGACTCAGTGTGGACTGACATCTCCATGGACTTCATTGAAGGGCTGCCATCTTCCAAAGGTAAAAGCACGATTCTCGAGGTGGTTGATCGACTTACGAAATATGCTCATTTTTGTGCTGTTAGAAATCCCTACACTGCTGCTAGTATTGCCTAGATTTTCATAGAAAATATTATTAAACTGCATGGGATGCCAAGGTCCATCGTAATTGATTGTGACAAGATCTTCACTACTAAATTTTGGACCGAGTTATTTCAGTTACAAGGCACCAAACTCAAGATGAGCACAGCGTATCATCTACAAACTGACGGCCAAACAGAGTTGGTAAATAGGTCCTTAGAGACGTACCTCCGATGTTTCGCTAGCGATTGACCAAAAGAGTGGGCGAAATGGCTTCCCTAGGCTGAATGGTGGTATAATACTACATATCATTCATCTACAAAATGTGCCCCTTATGAAGCATTGTATGGTCGACCAGCCCTTGTGATTCCAAAGTATGTAATTTGCTCGGCCAAAGTAGATCAGGTTGACAAAGAATTGATTGATAGGGACAAACTTTTTTTGGTAAGTAAAAGTAAATTGATTATGTGTAAAGTTTCTACAAATAGCTTTATCTATACAAGTCATAGACAAAGCCAAGTAACTCATATAGTGCGACTGTGATAGTTATGACTACACAAGCTGTAGACTATAACTCCTAATTATAGTCAACATAAAAAATGTTTATCTAGATATATTAAAACTACCTGTGGGTACATAATTTGGCATCATTCCCAAGATCTTTAGCTAATAGCAAAATTAAATTTGATCAAAATATCTTTTTCTCTTCGGGTAAAGTGCTCCATTTTGAGATCTTGCTCCATACAAGATCTTGTGTCTCTAATAATCTTTTCAAGAGCTGAGCATTGTTTGTGTGTTGACATTCAAAGATTCTGTTACATCTCTCCTTCCACATCCACTAAATAGCGCATTTGAAAGTAACCTTTGCCAGTTGTGTGAGGGGCCCTTTTCTTGAGAAACATTGCATGAGGTCGCCTAGTTCTTGGTGCAAGTTTGGTTGCGACAGTCTATTGAGTTCAAATCGTTGGAGAATCTCCTTCCATATCCATTTTGTATAATCACAAGCAAAATAGAGGTGGTCAACAGTTTCTTCTTGTTGCATACAAAGGGAGCATTAGTTAACATGATAGATACCTCTTCTTTTCATATTGTCTACTGTAGGTAGTTTCTTAAGAAGGGCCTGCCATGTACATAAGGAATGTCTTTGTGATCCCGGTCGATCCCATGTCCAATTGCTTGGGACCCACTTGTTATTTCTTTGCCTAATTTGATTCCATGCAGATGTGGCACTAAATTTGCCATTGTCATGAGGCCAAATAAGTATATCTGAAGAGTTGTTCCTGATTGGAATAGCTATAATAGTCGGCCAAAGTGATAACATTTCGGGATAAATAGGATTAGGGAGACATCAGGTACCGTTAGCAATGAACTCGGAAACCTTCCAATCTTTGGGAGCCCCGAGATATTTTCGTACTCTATCGCCATATAATTGAAATATACTCTTCCCATTCACCCAAGGATCGTACCACATATTAGTACTAGTTCCAGAAGAGATTGCATAAGAAATGTGTTTGATTAGCCAATTCCTTGCATTTAAAATTCCTTTCCAAGCTGCAGAGTGGTATGTTCTTGTTGAAATTTCCCAAATTGATTCCTTTGAAAGATACCTAGCAGAAACCCAATGTGAACATAAGGAACATTTGTTTTGCAAAAGATCCCACAATTGCTGTACCAGACATGCTTAATTCCATTCTCTAGTATTTCTCAAGTTTAGCCCCCCTTCATCTTTCGGTTTGCAAATGTTATCCCAATCTATCATATGCATTGCCTTATCATTTGTGTCATTCCAGAAAAAGTTCATTAATAACCGTTCAATATCTTGGAGAAGTCCAACAGGTAGAAGAAATGCATTACACCAATATATAGAGTAGGAGTGCAATACCGAACGGGTGAGTTCGAGTCGTCCTGTTGTGATAGAAACCTATTTTTCCAATAAGAAATTCTATTCTTTATTTTTTGCAGGATAGGCTGAGAGTGGGTTTTGTGAATGCTTGTGAATATGGGCGGGAGACCCAAATAAGGAACTGGCAGGCTTCCCTCACTAACCCCCAAAGTTTGTGCAATAAAGACCTTATCCTCAACGTAAGGGCTCATATATACTTTACTTTTCACATAATTTAACTGAAGTCCAGAAACCATACCAAAGTCATTCATAATAGTAGCCAGGTTCTTTACTGAAGTTGGATCATTTTGGAGAAAGATAAGTACATAATCTGCAAATGTTATATGTGATATATGAATAGAACCAGCAATGGGTACCTTAATTCTGCCATTTAAGACTGCGTGTTCCAACATACAGCTAAGTCCTTCCATCGCAATAGTAAAGAGATACGGAGAGAGTGGATCACCTTGTCGGATGTCATTCGTGATCCCAAAAAAACCAATAGGTGAGCCATTGAATAGTATCGAAAACTTTGGAGTTTCCAGTCAAGATTGAATCCAATTAACCCATTGCTGTGGGAAGTTCATATCGAGGAGCATCTTATAGATAAATTTCCTATTAACTGAATCAAAGGCTTTCCGTAAATCAGCTTTAAAACAGATTTTTGTCCCTCTTGCTTTTGAATGGAAATCTTTGACCAAGTCATTAGCAAGCAAAATGTTATGATATATACTTCTCCCTTTGATGAAAGCAGCATGATTTGGGCTAATGATCTTGTGTATTACCTTTTGCATTCTTTTTTTTTTTTATAGTAAAAGTAAATTGATTATGTGTAAAGTTTCTACAAATAGCTTTATCTATACAAGTCATAGACAAAGCCAAGTAACTCATAGAGTGCGAATGCGATAGTTATGACTACACATGCTGTAGACTATAACTCCTAATTATAGTCAACATAGAAAATGTTTATCTAGATATATCAAAACTACCTGTGGGTACATAATTTGGCAAAATTAAATTTGATAAAAATATCTTTTTCTCTTCGGGTAAAGTGCTCCATTTTGAGATCTTGCTCCATACAGGATCTTGAGTCTCTAATAATCTCTTTCAAGAGCTGAGAATATTAGTATTGCCCCTGCGCAAGGATGACACGCACAAATCGAGAAATGGTCCAAATTTTTTGCATTCTATTCGCCAATACTTTTGGAGATGATCTTATAAATAAAGTTGCATAATGATATGGTTCGATAGTTCTCTAGTGAATCAGCCCCTGCATTCTTCAGAATTAAAGAAATAAAAGTGTAATTCATCTCTCTAAGAATATGACCTGAAGAGAAAAAATGTTGGCAAGCTTTGATCACATCATTTCCAATAATAAACCAGATAGGGACAAACTCTTACAACTGTTAAAAGATAATCTCTCTACCACTCAAGCCAGAATGAAGCAGCAAGCCGACATACGACGAAGTGAAAGAGAATTTTCAGTGGGAGATTGGGTTTAACTTCGCCTACAACCATACAAGCAACTCTCTATCAACACTCGAGCCTCCATGAAGCTATCCCAACATTTTTATGGGCCCTATCAGATCACAGAGCTATTGTGTTGAATCTCGTATTTTGATGATGAAACTAATTGATTATGTTTAGATGTTTAACTGCATTTTGAGTGATGCAGGTCTACTCGATCAGGATTAGATAGTTAACGCAGGAGGAATTGACGTTGCGCTGGAGGATCACGTTAGGATATTGGATGGCAGAAGGCTTCGGACGTCGGGCATCGGGCCAAGGAGAGCGGAATTGCACCAAGGATATTGGGGTTGCGGAGGTCAACCACCGATTGGGCAACAAGCCGCAAGAGAGGACAATGCATTGAAGAATCGGATGAAGCGCCAACCAATGACATGCCGGGCAACAGAATGTCAATTCGTGTTGTAATAATTGTCTAGATCGGAGTAGAGTTTTGGCTTGTGTGTGCAGGATTAACTACGATAACGACGAAGACATAAAGCAAAACAAAGTGTCGGAGTAAGCACGAAGGATTTGTTGTGAGTTCGAGAGTTCGATGAAAGTCTGAAAGTTCATCGAGAATGTTGCCGGAACTAGCCAAGAATGAGTAGGGAGCTTTCCGAAGGGTATTTTGGAAGCTCACCGGAAGGTTCGTTGGAAGTTCGCGGAGCTTGCCGAGAAAGATCATAGCTTGCCGAAGAAGCTCATTGGAACTCGCCAAGATCAAATCGTGAAGTCTAGGAGCTTGCCAGGAGTCCGTAGAATGGTTTCCGAGAGTTCGTCGGAAGACCGTCGGAAGTTCGCCGGAAGCTCGCCGGAAAAAGTCTTGACTTGCGGACTTTGTAATAGCTTAGAAAATGTTTTTAAATTCGTAGTTAGCACGTTAATTAGGGTTAGGATTAGGTGTTAATCCTATAACTCAAGTAGGGGTCAATTGGGCCCGAGTTCGGACTGGTTTGGGCCAAGTTTGGAGCCCAACCAGTGAGCTGAAATAGTGTAGGTGGTGGCACTGCCTAGAACCCGAGAACCAAGTGGTGGCACCGCTTGGCTGGGCGGTGGCACCGCCAGTACACTGTCAGTGTCAGACACTGATAGGCGGTGGCACCGCCAGCATCGGGAACCAAAGAGAATTCAAATTTTGGAGCCCAAATTTGAATCCTATTGAAGCCTATAAATACCCCTCGATTCTCAGCTGAGAGAACAACCTTTGAGAAGCAAGAGATTGAGATAAAAGTCTTAGCAAAGCCTTTAGCAAGTTTTTGTTTTCAATAGCTTGAGTGTTCACCTCCCTCTTTCTCATTGAAAATTTGTAAGAGTGTGAACCACTTGTAAAAGGTTGTAAGAGGGATATTTGTCCTTCCTCTTCAATGTGATTTGCTTGTGGAAGTTGGGAGCCTCATCGAAGAAGGCTTCTCAAGTGGATGTAGGTCGCATGACTGAACCACTATAAATCGGTTTGCGTTTATCTTCTTGTCATTTATATTACTACAAACCATCTTCACTTTGATGCTCTACTTCTTTGTCTCCTTCTATTTCTCATACGAAATAGTTTAAATCGTCAAGTTAAAACACAATCGAAACAGTTTCAAACGAAATATTGCTTTTATCGTACGAAGTTTTCGAAAGTGTTTAAATCGTCAAAAGTTTATCGTACTTTACTGCTGCACTAATTCACCCCCCCCTTAGTGCTGCTCTGATCCTCCCAATTGGTATCAAAGCCTGGTATTTCTCATTTTGAATTTACACCCGAGAGAAATAGCTCTTCATGGCTTTCAAGAGGGCTTATCGGTTGTTCGTCCCCCGTTATTTAACGGATTGGACTACACTTATTGGAAAACTCGAATGAGAGTTTTCTTGATTTCTATGAATTTGAATTTATGGAATATCATTGAAAACGGTTTTCAACTTCCCTCTAAACCGATGAACGAATGGTCGGATTTGGAGAAGAAGTATTTTTCTTTAAACATAAATGCTATGAATGCCTTATTTTGCGCTTTGGACAAAAATGAGTTCAACAGAATTTCTACGTGCGAAACAGCTTTTGATATTTGACGAACACTTGAAATCATGCACAAGGGAACTAGTAGAGTCAAAGACTCGAAAGTTAACATTTTATTGCATGATTTTGAGCTTTTCGAATGCAGCCAAGCGAGACTATAGGCGACATGTACACCCGTTTCACGGATGTCGTCAATAATCTAATAGTTCTTGGTAACTTTTTTTCGAATTTTGATCTCGTAAGCAAGATCTTAAGATCCCTTCCAAAAAGGTGGGATCCTAAAATAACTGCAATACAAGAGATAAAAAATTTAAATGATTTTCCATTAGAAGAATTAATCGGGTCGTTAATGACCTATGAAATGACACTTTTGGAACACTTAGAACCCGATGAGCACTTGAACCACCTTCCAAAGAATAGGAAGGATTTGGATCTCCGAACAAATGAATACCACTTGAGCGATAACTCAAGTGATGAGGACAATTATAAACTTGAACTTCGAATACTAAATCTTAGTAAGTTTATTAAAAAAAATTTAAAATAAATAATGAATTTGAACGGAGGAAGAGACTAAAGAAGAGGAAGGCAACAAAAGATGAATCAAGAACTTCCAAAGGTGAAATGGCGAATTGGGCTTTGACAGGCTCCGACTACAAGGTAAGTAACTTAACTCTCTTGAATTATTTTGAAATTACTTGAAGTTTTTCATGAGTGCTGAATTTAGAAAGTAGGAATAGGAAATAAAAAATTATTTTTCAAAAATTATATCATGTTTTTCTTTTTAGCAACTTTGAAAAATTAAAAATTTGATCATGAAAAGTATATTGCTAAGATTTCATGCATGTTATGTTTTGAAATGTTGAATGATTTATGCAACATTAGGGATGATAATTATATAATATGTGATAATGCTTAGGATTAATCCATGCATGTGTATCTTGATGATTTTATGTCATGCATGAGTTTTTGAAGTAAATGTTTATTTGAAACTATCAGTTTAGATTAACATATTTTTGGTCTAATCGTTTTTATAACGAATTAAGATGATATTCTGATGACATATTAAGATGACATAGTGCATGTACATCTATGTATGAATTTCTTGATAGTCTTTTGATGATAGATGTGATATCATGATGTGTTTGGCCTTGACGGTTTTATGATGAAACTTATGTTTCGATTTTAAATGATGATACATGTTTTCACAAAAGACTTGAATACCCTCACATGAAAAAATTGTATGAAATGGAAATAAATTTTCTATCCTATTGAGATTAATGAATTTATTTTACCAATCTTAAGAATCTCATAAAAATATACATGATGATAAGCATGTGTTATTTTCATGAGTGTATTTGAAAAACATATGGCAAAACCATATCCGAATGCATGAAAGTGTTAAATTTCATTTTCGGATTCTCTTGATCGAAATTCATTTTTTGATCCTAAACGTTGATGCATGTTTTTATTTAACATAAATGAAAAAGCATGCTAACATGAAATCAATCACTTAAAATGAAATACTTAAAAAAAAGGGGAAAATATATTATCAATGAAATCAAGAATCTACTTATGTTATGATTTTTGTGAACCATAAAAGTGATTTTGATGATTTGAATTTGAAATGAGTTTTATCAAAATCATGATATTGATTTCTTGGAATAACATGAAATTACCTTTGATGATCATTTTGATTATTATGATTCATGAAATTTTGGATTCATGACTTGGTCTTACATTTGTTTATGAGATGGTTGAAATCTTTGTACCTTTGAATTATTTCCTTCTCCTTTCAATTTTTGAATTTATGCATGTTATATGTTAAACATTTGAATCCATATTTTGGTATCATGCATATCTAAGAAATGTTGATTTGATAAATTTAATGAGTTAAAAATAAATGATGATTTTTCTCTTGAATACAACTTGTGAATCTCAAGAAAATAAACATGATGAATATTTTGAAAATAAATGAGTGTATCATGCATTTGGTCTTAATGATTTATCTTGAACATACTTTTTGAAATCATACTTGATGATGAATATCAAGATATTAAAAGGATGTTATCATGGAATCATGCTTGATGATTTGTTTTTTATCTTTCCGTCTTAAATGTTGACACTTGTTTTATTAAAGATAAAGGCATGCTTATAAGAAGCAAATCACATGAATAGAAATTTATAAAAAATAAAATGTGATCCTCTATCTTATCGCCTTTTAAATAAATCTTTTCTTCTCATGTATGAATTTATTGAATGTTACATCTCCCTTAATTCATTTTGTTCTCCTAGATTTATTTACCAAAGAGGAGAATCTTCCGAATGAATGAAATTATACAAATGAATCACTTATCGATATATCTTTTTGAAATATCTTTTTAATGTGATGTTGATAATCTGAGATGCCTGTTGGAATTCATGACATGAGATAATTGAATCCTTGACTTACTCTTTATATGGCTTGAAAATAGATGTTTAAAATCTTGTTTAATGAGTTGTTTTATAAGATTTTGCCTTTATGTCTTGAACTTTCATGCTTGTCTTGATTTGGCATATAAAGACTAAGGCGTACTTAGATGAAAAAGAATCACTTAAAAAATACCTTTCCCATCTTATCGAGATTAATGATTTCATGATATTTTGTGAATCTCGAAATTGATTTTGATGACTTGATTATGAGTTTCAAGTTAGCGATTTGACTTGAATAAGTTTTATCTAAATCATAATCTTGGTCATGCAAAATTGGAATCACAAATAATATCTTTTGTTATTCATGAATTGATCCTCACAATATGAAAGTATTGGTATTCATGACTTGAATTTGATTGAAACATTGCATGCTTAAATTAATCATTCTCCTATGTTTTAAATATTCTTTAAATACCTTATGTGATGATTGAAAATTAATTTGCTTAATGATGAATCATGAATCATGACTTGATCTATGATATTACTATATTTTAATCATGATCTTGGTTGTATAATTCTTTTGCTCTATTAAAAAGATTTGTCAAATGAATCATATCCTTCTTGAATTTTCTTGATATCATGACATGATTTTGTAATATGGCTTGTATAATGATTAAATTTTTTAGCCATTGATTTCTCTCTTATTTTCGATAATGATAAAGGGGGAGTTAGTTTACTAGCCTAAATATTTCAAAGGAAGGAAAATTTGCTAGCTCGATCATTTAATTGAAAGAACTAGCTATCATGAACACTACCAATGATTTGCAAATCTTGCAATATATAAAGAAAAGCAAAGAATTGCTATCTCGAAAGAAGCAAAAAAATGCAGAACTTAGAAAACTTGCAATATAATTGCTATTGCCATGCTTTGTATAAAAAATAGGATGATATCCTTAAAAGCATCGCATTAAATTTTTTAGTGTATCGCAATGTATCACATGTATCACAAATTAAAATTTTTGAGACTATTATCATATCATGTTTAACAATTGATGTCTTTCATGACATGATTTCTTTGCATTGTTGTCTTGTATGTATCATGTGATGATTGAAATATTGATTAATGCAAATTCATAGTTTATGCAAAAGTCTAAATCATTGGTTCCTCTCCTTCTTTTCGGCAATGACATAGGGGGAGAAAGATTGCTAGCTCGATGCAAATGCTGGCTAGCTTGTACTCTTCCCTTCTTTTCGACAAAAACAAAGGGGAGAAAGCTTTTGCTAGTTAGAACATGCAAAGAAAAGCAAAGTGCAATCTTGCACAAGAAGCAAGTGTTGAACTGCCATGATTGAACTTAAGAATCTTGCTATGCTTTTGTGCTTATATGTTGTGATGAAAAGCTAGCTTGTATGTAGTAAAACTTGCATATTGTAAAAATTGCTAGCTTGTAGTCTAAAGAGAAGCAAACAGTTGCTATCTCAAGAAAAGCAAACATGCTAAAACTTGCACATCTTTAATTGCTAGGTTGCATGATGATAAAATTTGATACTATGTTTATCATGCAATGATTTAAACTTTTTATCTCTAAACACATAAGAGTAGGAACTTCTCCTTTTTGTTGATGACAAAGGGGGAGAAGTATGATGACATGACATGTTATGCATAAGTTTATGATGACATGTTGCTTGGATTCTTGAATCCAAGAGTTTCTATCAATAAGGAATATTGATAGGGGGAGTTTGGTTAAACTCCGGGGAGTTAAGGTTAACTCCGTTAGTCATCAATTAGTTGTCCTCATCAAAAAGGGGGAGATTGTTGAATCTCGGATTTTGATTATGAAACTAATTAATTGTGTTTAGATGATTAACTGCATTTTGAGTGATGCAGGTCTACTCGATCAGGATTAGATAGTTAACGCAGGAGGAATTGACGTTGCGCCGGAGGAGATCGCGTTAGGATATTGGATGGCAGAAGGCTTCGGACGTCGGGCCAACGAGAGCGGAATTGCACCAAGGATATTGGGGTTGCGGATGTCAACCACCGATTGGGCAACAAGCCACAAGAGAGGACAATGCGCTGAAGAATCGGATGAAGCGCCAACCAATGACATGCTAGACAATAGAATGTCAATTCGTGTTGTAATAATTGTCTAGATCGGAGTAGAGTTTTGTCTTGTGTGTGCAGGATTAACTATGATAACAACGAAGACATAAAGCGAAACAAAGTGTCAGAGTCAAGCATGAAGGATTTGTTGTGAGTTCGAGAGTTCGACGAAAGTCCGAAGGTTCATCGGGAATGCTGCCGGAACTAGCCGAGAATGAGTAGGGAGCTTGCCGAAGGGTATTTCGAAAGCTCGCCGGAAGGTTCATTGGAAGTTCGCGGAGCTTGCCAAGAAAGATCACAGCTTGCCAAAGAAGCTCAATGGAACTCGCCAAGATCAAATCGTGAAGTCTAGGAGCTTGCCGGGAGTCCGTAGAATGGTTTCCGAGAGTTCGTCGGAAGACCATCGGAAGTTCGCTAGAAGCTCGCCGGAAAAAGTCTTGACTTGCGGACTTTATAATAGCTTAGAAAATGTCTTTAAATTCGTCGTTAGCATATTAATTAGGGTTAAGATTAGGTGTTAATCCTATAACTCAAGTAGGGGCCAATTGGGCCCGAGTTCGGACTGGTTTGGGCCAAGTTTGGAGCCCAACCAGTGAGCTAAAATAGTGTAGGCGGTGGCACCGCCTATAACCCAAGAACCAAGCAGTGGCACCGCTTGGCTGGGTGGTGGCACCGCCCAGCACCCGAGAGCTAGGCGATGGCACCGCCAGCATTGGGAACCAAAGAGAATTCAAATTTTGGAGCCCAAATTTGAATCCTCTAGAGGCCTATAAATACCCCTCAATTCTCAGCTGAGAGAACAACCTTTGAGAAGCAAGAGATTGAGATAAAAGTCTTAGCAAAGCCTTTAGTAATTTTTAGTTTTCAATAGCTTGAGTGTTCACCTCCCTCTTTCTCTTTGAAAATTTGTAAGAGTGTGAACCACTTGTAAAAGGTTGTAAGAGGGGTATTTGTCCTTCCCCTTCAAAGTGATTTGCTAGTGGAAGTTGGGAGCCTCATCGAAGAAGGCTTCTCAAGCGGATGTAGGTCGCATGACCGAACCACTATAAATCGGTTTGCGTTTATCTTATTGTCATTTATATTACTGCAAACCATCTTCACTTTGATGCTCTACTTCTTTGTCTCCTTCTTACGTATCCCTTCATGTTAAAACGCAATCGAAATAGTTTCAAACTAAGCATTGCTTTTATTGTACGAAGTTTCCGAAAGTGTATAAATCATCAAAAGTTTATCGTACTTTTCTGCTACACTAATTCACCCCCCTCCCCCCCCCCCCTTAGTGCCGCTCCGATCCTCACATATTGGAGCCATGGCATACAGACTTAAATTACTTGAGGATGCTAAAATTCATCCTATCTTTCACGTATCATGCCTAAAGCCCAAGTTGGGAGAACACGATTCACCCCAGATCCAACTGCCCAACACAACTGAGGATGGAGTTATTCAAGCCCGACCACAAGCCATCCTCGATTGCAGGATCGTGATGCGTCGCCGACATCCCTCTACTGAAGTACTAGTCCATTGGAATAATCTACCACTTGAAGACACCACATGGGAACCGTATGAGGAGCTAAAGACCTAGTTCCCTGAGTTCATGGAATCTCATTCTTGAGGACAAAGCTGATTTGAAGAGGGCGGGTGTCACGCCCCTCAAAATATCGACAATATTTAAAATTTTCATCATAACTAACTCAGGATCCAAACATACATTTGAGGTCACTAAGAAAACATTCAGATAAAAAATTTCACCTCTATAGTCTACAAATTCATAACCCTGTGCAGTTCATAACATCCCACACATCACTCGATAATTCAAACAAACTGAACTTAACTCATCAAAAAAATAACCACAACATAAAATTCACAAGTGGGGAAGTCTATGCAGTCACCAAACCAACGATTACCATAAGATCATATCATTACATAAATTTAACTTAACATTCCAAAATCCTATACTTGAGGGATCCTTTATCTTACACAAAATCCACACGTCTAGATTTATCGTCACATTTCATAAGATGCAAAGTATTTTATACAACATATACATATATGCTAACAAAGATCTGCCCAAAATCTTCTAAACTTTCCACCGCCTTAGCCCAATCTTAACATTTAAGCAAGCGAAACACTATCCTGAAAAATTTATCAACAAACAGGGTGAGCATAAAGAGCTCAGTAAGTGACTAACATATCCATATAAAAATAGTACAATTTCCAAAGAGATACAGTTTCAAAATACAAGGCAGAAAATATGATTTCGTAGACATAATATCATTAGGAGTATAAACACAATTGTCCTTTCAATCATACATATTTGGTTCCTGACAGATGGGGCAAAGAGTAATTGGAGCATATCAGTAATAAAGGAAACATATCGGAGTTTATCAATGGCATATAAAATGTTCCGAAGCATATCAACGACATATGGAACATTTCAAAGCAAAATCATCAGTGAATGAAGCATTTCAGAGCATATCGAAAACAAATATCGTACAGAAGCTCAAACGTCGTCCTTGACGTTGCAATCATATCATTCTGATCCAGAGCATGAACATAAACAACTCACCAAAACTCGGGATGTCATATCAAACATATAGAAGGTGTAGTGGGATCTCAGTCAGAATGTGATTCATCCATTTCTGAATGACCACCTGACAAAAGTCTCCCACGTTTGGGAGCTCCATCCACCCACGTCTAGGTGAAGTCAGAGGGGGCCGGTAGAGCATCGCAGGCTATAAGCACATACCCTTTACCATTTCTGGCAAAGGTCCAGAATATCCCACATAGCGGGACCCCACATAGCGGGCAATAAGCGCATACCCTTTACCATTTCTGGCAAAGGTCCAGAATATCCCACATAGCGGGACCCCACAAAGCGGGCAATAAGCGCATACCCTTTACCATTTCTGGCAAAGGTCCAGACAATCCCACACCCCAGATTACAAGAGGGCATTTTTAACAATAAGTAGAATATATCAGAAGCACACGCGGAACAACGAAACGTGCATGTGCCTTTTCGAGACAATACGAAACAAAGAACAAATCTCTCACAAATGTATTCAGATTTGGAATGAAATGAAAACAAGAGTGTACAGGGATTCCAAGCAATCATATTTAGCTCAATTCCAATAAGAAAGTTAGACGAATTCAAATATCCAAAGGAATGGAACAAAATACGCGAAATCGACCAAAGCTCGATTTCGGACATAATTCTAGTGGCACATCAAACAAATATTTCAGAAAACCAATTATGCTCCAATACCCATAAGAAAGCGATGGTCTGAACCATATATCAATCTATATTCTGATGGAACAAATTTCATATGAAACAGGGCTCCCAACACGGAGTTACCTTTGATTTGGTAACACAAGGTCAAAAACACAATCACTGTTTTGCAGAATTTATAGGGTCGGATTCAACAGATAATAGGGTAGGCAATTGAATTCCAAAATATCCAAACTATATGTCAAAAGAATGATTTTCAAATCTAGTTTTAAATAAAATCCGTTTGGTACAAATCAGAATTTTCAACAGGGAGTTATAGGCATTTTAGTATCGACAGGTCAGAAATCTTGAACCCTGTTTTACAGCGTCTATAGGCTCATTTGAAACAGATGTTTGGGTAAGTATTCGGTGTCCAAAATCTACAACATCAGTGTCAAAAGGAAGATATACGAGTCTAATTTCAAACAAAATAGTTCCTGATAGAATTCACATTTTGTGCTAAAACTTATAGCTGAAACAGTGTATAGGGGTCAGTTTACCGAAAAAACTTCAGAATCCATGGTTCTATGTCCAAAGGGAGACATATCAGTTTCTAAATAGAAATCCTTGAATTTATTTTGAATCAACATAAAAACAGAGACTAAAAATTCTGTAGGATGGGGTTAGAACACTTGCCTTTGAGAATTTTGACCCGAAGTGAAAAGATTAAAGCAAGAACCCTAAAAACCCCAATTTTTTTCTCTTCTTCTTCTTCTTCTTCTTCTTCTTCTTTCTTTCTTTCTTTCTTTGATCACCCACGAGCTGCCTTCTCTACTTCCTTAAGAATGAAGGCAGAGAGGCGTAAACGGTGGAATTTGTCATTTTGTGTGTTTTGCAGTTTCGTCCTTGTTTTTATCGTATTCACGATTAGGTCCTTAGGGTCTACATATAGGTCCTCAGATTCTTTTTTTTTTTTTTTTTTTTTGAACAGATCTCCCAAATCTAACAAATGAGTTACCTCTGATTCATACTCTATTTCTTTTGTCAATTTAAAATAAATGCTTACATTATCACCAGAATTTTATACGAAAATTCGGAAATGAGGGGTGTTACACTCTCCCCCCCTTAAAAGAAAATTTTAGTCCTCTAAATTTATCGGACCTCTATCGATGAAAAGACTAGGATACACCTTTTTCATTTCCTCCTCTAGCTTCCAAGTTGTCTCCTCTCCAGAATGATGTCTCCAAATTACTTGAACTAGTGGGATGACCCGATTCCTTAGGACTTTTTCTTTCTTACCAACAATCTGAATAGGCTCTTCCACATAAGATAAATCTTTATCAATCTCCACCAGCTCATACTTAATGATGTGAGAAGGGTCATATATATACTTCCTAATCATCGAGACATGAAATATATCATGGACATCACTCAATGCTGGTGGCAAGGCAATCCTGTAAGCGACAGAACCAACCCTCTCAAGAACCTCGAAAGGTCCAATAAATCTGGGGCTTAACTTTCCTTTCTTCCCAAACCTTATAATGCCTTTGGAAGGGGAGACATTCAAGAATACAAAATCTCCGATTTTAAACTCAATATCTCGTCTTCTATTGTCGGCATAACTCTTTTGACAACTCTGAGCAGTTTTTAACCTTTTCCTTATAACTTGAATTTTCTCGGAAGTTTCTTGTACCTTGTCCGTTGCTAACAGCTTTCTATCACCAACTTCCTCCCAACATATAGGTGTTATGCACCTTCGCCCATATAAAGCTTCATAAGGAGCCATCTGAATACTTGAATGATAACTATTATTATACGTGAACTCAACAAGTGAAATATCCTTATCCCATTCACCTTTCCAATCCATAACATAGGCTATAAGCAAATCCTCAAGTGTTTGAATTGTTCTTTCTGACTGACCATCAGTCTGAGGATGATATGCAATACTAAACTTAACTTTAGTGCCCATCGACTCCTGCAATCTTCTCCAAAATCTAGAGAGAAATCTGGAGTCTCTATCAGAGATGATCTCCTTTGGAATACCATGAAGTCTTACTATTTCACTGACATATAAATCTGCAAGTCTATCAAGCGAATAAGTCATATTAATCGGTAGTTAGTGTGCAGATTTTGTTAACCTATCAATGATAACCCAAATAGCATCATGCTTCCTCGAGGTTCTGGGTAGCCCTGAAACAAAATCCATAGTAATACATTCCCATTTCCATTCAGGAATAACTAAAGGTTGCAACAACCCTCTAGGTCTTTGGTGTTCTACTTTGATTTGCTAACAAGTCAAACATTTTGAAATATACATTGCAATTTCCTTCTTCATGCCTTCCCACCAATAATGACTTTGAAGATCTCTATACATCTTAGTGCTACCAAGGTGTAGGGTGTACTTTGAAGTATGACTTTCATTTAGGATTTGATTCTTGATATCTGGTTCATTTGGTACACATACTCTCTCCCAAAATCTCAATAGGCCATCTTTTGAAACTTGAAATTGTGGCTTCAATTCCTTTTCTACTTCACTCCTCAAGTAGATTAAATGTGGATCTCGTAATTGTCCTTCCTTAATTTGTTGAATAAGATCATATTGCACTTGAATGGAGGCCATCAATATCATCGAGTCTTGCTCTTTCCTCAAAGCTTTCAAATCAAAATTTTCTTCTAATAACATCCATTGCTTCACAACCAGACTAGCCATAAAACTTGTAGATTTCCTACTAAGTGCATCAGCTACAACATTGGCTTTGCCCGAGTGATAACGGATGGCACAATCGTAATCCTTCCGAAGTTCTATCCATCTTCGCTGCCTCATGTTTAACTCTTTCTGAGTGAAAAGATATTTTAAACTCTTGTGATCAGTGAAGATTTCAAACTATCGACCATACAAATAATGTCTCCAAATCGTTAGAGCAAAAATAATTGCTGCTAATTCCAAATCATGAGTTGGATAATTCAATTCATAACCTTTAAGTTGTCTAAAAGCATAAGCAATTACTCTCCCTACCTGCATCAAAACACATCCTAGGCCTTTTCTTGAAGCATCAGTATAAACTACAAATCCCTCACTACCACTTGGAATAGTGAGAATAGGGGCACTAGTCAATCTTCTTTTTAACTCTTGAAAACTTTGCTCACAATCATCACCCCATACAAATTTCATATTCTTCTTAGTGAGTTTGGTGAGAGGTTGAGCGATTCGAGAAAATCCCTCCACAAATCTCCTGTAATAACCTGCCATGCCCAAAAAGCTTCGAACTTCTGTTACATTTGTTGGTACTTCCCATTCAACTACAGCTTCTATTTTCCTTGGATCAACAGATATACCCTTCCCTAAAATCACATGGCCTATGAAAGCAACTTCATTCAACCAAAATTCACATTTGCTGAACTTCGCATACAACTTCTTTTCTCTTAGTATGGACAACACATCTCTCAAGTGTTCCTCATGCTCCTGATTACTCTTTGAATACACCAATATGTCATCAATAAATACAATTACACAGATATCAAAGAGCGGTTGAAATATCCTATTCATTAGTTCCATAAAAGCTGTAGGGGCATTTGTCAAACCAAAAGGCATCACCAAGAATTCATAATGACCATATCGAGTTCTGAAAGCTGTTTATGAAATATCCTCCTCCTTGATCTTCAACTGATAGTAACCTGACCTCAGGTCAATCTTAGAGAATACTTGTGCACCCTGCAGTTGATCAAACAAATCATCAATTCTAGGTATGGGATACTTGTTTTTGATGGTCACCTGATTCAACTGTCTATAATCAATACAAAGCCTCAATGTTCCATCCTTCTTCTTCACTAATAGTACCGGAGCACCCCATGGGGATACACTGGGTCGTATGAAACCCTTATCTAATAATTCTTGTATTTGCTTCTTTAATTCCTCTAGCTCGAGTGGTGCCATCCTGTAGGGAGGCTTAGATATTGGGATTGTACTGGAGACCGGATCAATAGAAAATTCACCCTCTCTATCAAGAGGTAAACCAGGCAAGTCATATGGGAATACATCAGGGAATTCTTTGACCACTACAATTTCATCTAGGTGGGTTTCCTGAATTGAATGCTCCTTTACACACACCATATAACAAAAAAAACCTTTCTGCATAAGACGATAAACTTGAAGTGCAGATATCAAGCAAGGAGGCAAATCATGCCTAATGCCCTCAAAGAAAAATATAGGCTTATCTGGTATGCAGAAAGTAATTATTTTTTTGTAACAATCAATACTAGCATGATGAGAAGATAACCAATCCATGCCAAGTATAATATCAAAACCCTGGATCTCTAGGAGAATCATATCAGCAAGGAGTTCGTGGTCTCCAATAGAGATCAAACAAGATGGGTAGACCAAGTTTGTTGCTAATGCATCTCCAACAGCAGTTGTTACATATAACATATAATCCAGGGGTCTAGGTAGAATATCCAAGTGACAAGCAAAGTATTGTGAAACAAAAGATAAGTTGGAGCCGGGATCAAACAAAACTTTTGCATTTCTTTTAGAAACATGAAGAATACCTTCCACCACTGATTTAGAAGCTTTAGAATCTTGTTCAGTGATAGCGTACACTCTAGCATGGGCAGAGGGTCTAGGAGATAGTGGCTCTTTCTTCCGATTCAGTGGGCAATCTCTTAATTGATGATCTAGCTTTCCACAACCAAAACATGCTCTAGTCACCCGAAAACACTGACTTGTTTCATGATTTAATCCACATTTTGCACATGACTGAGTCCTCCACAATGGTTTCCTTTTCTCAAATCCAGATGTCTTAAACCTCTTGTTACTAGCTTCATATTCATTTTCTCTCCTACTTTTGCTAGTAAATTTGTCCCTTTTTTCCTTGCCAATGATTTCTTGAATTTCCTCCATGTCTCTTTCAATTTTCAAAGCTCTTTCTACCGTATCAGCATATGTTTGTGATTTTAAAGCTGACATTCGGCTTCTTATTGTTGGCCGTAATCCCCTTTCAAACCTTCTTGCTTTTCTAGATTCATCATCAGTCATATGTGTGGCAAACCTGGAGAGCTCAGTGAATTTAGATACATACTTTGTAACCGTCATACTTCCCTGGATAAGATTCAAGAACTCCAACTCTTTTTCCTCTCTCATACAATCTGGAAAATATTTATCGTTAAACTTTTCTTGGAATAACTTCCATGTCATTGGCTCATGTTTGATTTCAGACATTCTCTTAATCATTCTCCACTAGTGTTTAGCTTCTCCTTCCAGCATTAAGGTGGCAAGAAAAACCTTTCGATCATCAGGGTAATTTAAAGCATCAAATATTTTCTCTATCTGCATCATCCATCGTTCTGCCACCATTGGATCAAACTCGCCACTAAAACTGGGAGGACTAAGCTTCTTAAACTGTCCAATTCCCAACCCCATCTGGTTTGATGTCTCTGTTCCATCATTACTTCCTTGTTGGACAGGTTGTTGTTGTTGTTGCATCACTTGTGCCATAGTCTCCAAAGTCTGCATGATACCACTCAATTGATCAGCAGTAGATGCAACAGGAGAACCAGATGATCTCGTCATCCTCGCTTCCTAAAACAACAAAAGAACATTTTCTTTGATAAATCTCTAAATGATAGTCAATAAACCTAAAAAAAAAAAAATATTCTTAGTGATTCTCAAATCATGCTCTGATACCACCTCTATCACGCCCCTCAAAATATCGACAATATTTAAAATTTTCAACACAAACCAATCCAGGATCCAAACATACATTTGAGGTCACTAAGAAAACATTCAGATCAAAAATTTCACCTCTATAGTCTACAAATTCATAACCCTGTGCAGTTCATAAACATCCCACACATCACTCGATAATTCAAACAAACTGATCTTAACTCATCAAAATAATAACCACAACATAAAATTCACAAGTGGGGAAGTCTTTGCAGTCACCAAACCAACGATTACCATAAGATCATATCATTACATAAATTTAACTTAACATTCCAAAATCCTATACAAGTGGGATCCTTTATCTTACACAAAATCCACACGTTTAGATTTATCGTCACATTTCATAAGATGCAAATTATCTTATACAACATATACACATATGCTAACAAAGATCTGCTCAAAATCTTCTAAACTTTCCACCGCCTCAGCCCAATCTAAACATTTAAGCAAGCGATACGCTATCCTGAAAAATTTATCAACAAACGAGGTGAGCATAAATAGCTCAGCAAGGGACTAACATATCCATATCAAAATAGTACAATTTCCAAAGAGATACAGTTTCAAAATACAAGGCAGAATATACGATTTCGTAGACATAATATCATTAGGAGCATAAACACAATTGTCCTTTCAATCTTACATATTTGGTTCCGGACGGATGGGGCATAGAGTAATTGGAGCATATCAGTAACAAAGGAATCATATCGGAGCTTATCAATGGCATATAAATTGTTCTGAAGCATATCAACGGCATATGGAACATTTCGAAGCAAAATCATCAGTGAATGAAGCATTTCATTGCATATCAAAAACAAATATCGTACAGAAGCTCAAACGTCATCCTTGACGTTGCAATCATATCATTCTGATCCAGAGCATGAACAGAAATAACTCACCAAAACTCTGGATGTCATATCAAACATATAGAAGGTGTAGTGGGATCTCAGTCAGAATGTGATTCATCCATTTCTAAATGACCACCTGACAAAAGTCTCCCACGTTTGGGAGCTCCATCCACCCACGTCTAGGTGAAGTCAGAGGGGGCTGGCAGAGCATCGCAGGCTCTAAGCACATACCCTTTACTATTTCTGGCAAAGGTCCAGAATATCCCACATAGCGGGACCCCACATAGCAGGCAATAAGCGCATACCCTTTACCATTTCTGGCAAAGGTCCAGAATATCCCACATAGTGGGACCCCACATAGCGGGCAATAAGCGCATACCCTTTACCATTTCTGGCAAAGGTCTATACAATCCCACACACCAGAGTACAAGAGGGCAGTTTTAACAATAAGTAGCATATATCGGAAGCACACGCGAAAAACGAAACGTGCATGTGCTTTTTCGAGACAATACGAAACAAAGAACAAATCTCTCACAAATGTATTTAGATTTGGAATGAAATGAAAACAAAAGTGTACAGGGATTTCAAGCAATCATATTTAGCTCAATTCCAATAAGAAGGTTAGACGAAGTTCAAATATCCAAAGGAATGGAACAAAATATGCGAAATCGACCAAAGCTCGATTTCGGACAGAATTCCAGTGGCACATCAAACAAATATTTCAGAATATCAATTATGCTCCAATACCCATAAGAAAGCTATGGTCGAACCATATATCAATCTATATTCTGATGGAACAAATTTCATATGAAACAGGGTTCCCAACACGGAGTTAACTTTGATTTGGTAACACAAGGTCAAAAACACAATCACTGTTTTGCAGAATTTATTGGGTCGGATTCAACAGATAAAAGGGTAGGCTATTGATTTCCAAAATTTTCAAACTATATGTTAAAAGAAATATTTTCAAATCTAGTTTTAAATAAAATCAGTTTGGTACAAATCAGAATTTTCAACAGGGAGTTATAGGCATTTTAGTATCGATAGGTCAGAAATCATGAACCCTGTTTTACAGCGTCTATAGGCTCATTTGAAACAGATGTTTGGGTCAGAAATCATGAACCCTGTTTTACAGCGTCTATATACGAGTCTAATTTCAAACAAAATAGCTCTTGCCCGAATTCACATTTTGTGCTAAAACGTATAGCTGAAAGAGTGTATAGGGGTCAGTTTACCGAAAAAACTTCAGAATCTATGGTTCTATGTCCAAAGGGAGACATATCAGTTTCTAAATAGAAATCATTCAATTTATTTTGAATCAACATGAAAACAGAGACTAAAAATTCTATAGGATGGGGTTAGAACACTTGCCTTTGAGAATTTTGACCCGAACTGAAAAGATTAAAGCAAGAACCCTAAAAACCCCAATTTTTTTCTCTTCTTCTTCTTCTTCTTCTTCTTTCTTTCTTTCTTTCTTTGATCACCCACGAGCTGCCTTCTCTGCTTCCTTAAGAACGAAGGCAGAGAGGCTTAAACAGTGGAATTTGTCATTTTGTGCGTTTTGCAGTTTAGTCCTTGTTTTTATCATATTCACGATTAGGTTCTTAGGGTTTACAAATGAGTGAAAAGATATTTTAAACTCTTGTTTTTTTTTTTTTTTTTGAACAGATCTCCCAAATCTTACAAATTAGTTACCTCTGATTCATACTCTATTTCTTTTGTCAATTTAAAATAAATGCTTACATTATCACCAGAAATTTATACGAAAATTCGGAAATGAGGGGTGTTACAGCGGGTCTGTTAGGACTATAGCTAGGAGAGTCCTAATTGAGAGGGATATTCTGTTAGGAATCTATTAGCACTCTAGCTAGGAGAGTCCTAATTGAGAGAGATATTCTGTTAGGACACTAGCTAGGAGAGTCCTAATTGAGAGGGACATTCACGTAGGAGTTTTTTCTTATAGAAGAATTAGGAGTTATAAGGGAACATGAGTCTTGAGTAGGAGTCCTATTAGGAGTTGGTTAGAAGTAAGAGTCTTAAGTAGGAGTCCTATTAGGAGTTAGGGTTTTGAAGCCCTATAAAAAGCCATGTATTCCTTCTCTTTTCTTAAGCAATAGATGAATCTTTTCTGTAGACTTTGAGCAGCAACTTGGAGGGAGGAACCCCTATAGATTTCCAAGGAGGTCGATCCCCTAAAGAGATCAACCCCAAGTTTAGAATTGTTAGGATCAAGAGCACTAAGAGGGGGGGAGGGTGAATTTGTGCAGCGGAAAACTTTCTACGATTAAAACGAAACTGTGTTCGAATGATAAAAATGATTTCTCTGTAAAAGCTGATTCTAAGCAAGATGATGTTAAAGTCAATTTATGAAGGCAGTTTGCAGCTATGATGAAAACCAGAATATATGCGCAAACTGAAATACAACGTTCATATGAAGAAACTGATTTACGTCTAAATGCTAATTTGTAAATCACTTAATTAGGCAAGATGCAGTTTAAGCAAGAGTATAAAGGTTGTTTGCAGTTATGGTAGAGCTCAAAACGTAAACGCAATCTGAAATATGATGATCGTACGAAAAAATAGATTTACGTCTAAACGCTGATTCGGAAAGTTAAAGACTTGAAACCCGATCATATATGCGCAGAAAGCAGTATGCTTCAGAGGAGGTTTGCAGTAAAGATAATATGCTCAAAGTAAATGCAAACTAAGATTTAGAGTGGTTCGGTCAATCTTGACCTACTCCACTTTTGGCTTCCTCCACTGACGAGGTCACCGACGTCAACTAGAGGCCTTCCTTTAATAGGCGAAGGCCAACCACCCTTTTACAGTTTCACTCCTTTTGACGAGCTTAGGAGACAACCCTTACAGAATTTTCTCTCCTCTCTTTACAACTCAGAACTTGGAAGAATAGAGGGAGAAGAACTTTTGGCCTTTACAACAATTTTGAGCTCTAAGAATCACAAAAAAAGATCAAGATTTCGGTGTAAGTTCATGCTCTGTCAGTGCTGAATGGGTGGGGTATTTATAGGCCCCAACCTAGTTTAAATTTGGAGCTCAAAACTGTCAATTCTCGGAATTCCGGGATCAGGCGGTTGCACCTCATAACTGGGGCGGTTGCACCGCCTGGCAGAGCTCGAAGACTGAGCCTCTGGGCGGTGCTACCTCCTGGCTGTTGCACCAGGAGCTCGAAGACTTGTCAGGGGTGGTTGCACCTCCTAACAGAGCTCAAAGACCGAGCTCAGGCGGTTGCACCTCCTGACTGAGGCGGTTACACCGCCTGACAGAGCTCGAAGACCGAGCTCAGGCGGTGCCACCTCCTGTCAGGGGAGGTTGCACCGCCCAATCTCGCTCGAAGACTGAGCCCAAGCGGTGCCACCTCCTGGCTGGGGCGGTTGCACCGCCCAGTCTCCCTGGGAGACTTAGCCCAAGCGGTGCCACCTCCTAGCTTGGGCGGTTGCACCTCCCACAGCAATCAGGGTCCGAATGGGTTGATCCATTCGGCCCAATTTGGGTTTGTTTAGGGGCCCAATTGCCCCAAGATTAAGTTAATGGGATCACCTCCCATTTCCAACTTAATCAATGTGCTAACTACGATAATTCCTAAGACAATTTCTGCAGCTCGCTCCGGTGCGTCAATCGCTTCTTCCGGCGAGTTTCCGGCGAACTTCCGTCGATCATCCGATGAACCCTCGATGATGCTCCTGCGGACTTCCGACAAAATCCAGGACTTGCGACGATCCACTTGGCGAGTTCCGACGAGCTTCTTTGGCAAGCTTATGGACTTCTCGGATTTGTTCCCGCAGAACCTCCAACGACTATCCGAACTTCCGTTGAACTTTCGAACTCCCAACGTGATCATTGTCTTGACTCCTGCGTAACTCCTACTGCATGTCTTACTTTCATCATAGTTAATCCTGCACACTTATCTCAACACATAGATTAGACAACAAATGACAATTGACTTCATCATCAAAATCCGAGATTCAATAAGAATCTATAAGGGTTCTAACACTAGGAGGTGGCACCGCCTGGGCTAAGTCTCCAAGCGAGACTGGGCGGTGCAACCGCCCCAGCCAGGAGGTGGCACCGCTTGGGCTCAGTCTCCGAGCGAGACTGGGCGGTGCAACCTCCCCTGATAGGAGGTGGCACTGCCTGAGCTCGGTCTTCGAGCTTTGGCAGGAGGTGCAACCGCCTCAGTCAGGCGGTGGCACCACTTGAGCTCGATCTTCGAGCTCTGGCAGGAGGTGCAACCGCCCCTGACAGGAGGTGTCACCGCCTAGAGGCTCAGTCTTCGAGCTCTACCAGGCAGTGCAACCGCCTTAGTCAGGAGGTGCAACCGCTAGATCCCAGAATTTCGGGAATTGACAGTTTTGAGCTCCAAATTCAAACTGGGTTGGGGCCTATAAATACCCCACCCTTTCAGCACTGAAAGGGCACAAAACATACACCAAAATCCTGATCTTGTTCTGTGATTTTTAGAGCTCAAAATTGTTGTAAAGGCCAAAAGTTCTTCTCCCTCTTTTCTTCCAAGTTATGAGCTTTAAAGAGAGGAGAGAAAATTCTGTAAGGGTTGTCTCCTAAGCCCGTCAAAAGGAGTGAAACTGTAAAAGGGTGGTTGGCCTTCGCCTCTTGAAGGAAGGCCTCTAGTTGACGTCGGTGACCTCGTCGGTAGAGAAAGCCAAAAGTGGAGTAGGTCAAGATTGACCAAACCACTCTAAATCTCGGTTTGCATTTACTTTGAGCATATTATCTTTACTGTAAACCTCCTCAAATGCTTACTGCTTTCTGCGCATATACAATCGGGTTTCAAGCTTTGCACTTTCCGAATCAACATTTAGACGTAAATCAGTTTTATCATACGGTCATCATATTTCGGTTTGCGTTTATGTTTTGATTTCTATCATAACTGCAAACTGCCTTTATATCCATGCTTAAACTACATCTCGCTTTAACAAGTGATTTACGAATCAGCATTTAGATGTAAATCAGTTTTTTCTTACGAATATCATATTTCAGTTTGTGCCTACTATCAGATTTGAATCATAACTGCAAACTGCATTTATATCTTTGTTGCATCTCACTTAAACAAATGTTAAAGTGATTTACGAATCGACTTTCTTACAAAAATCACTTTTAACGAACAAGCGTAGTTTTTATTTTAATCGTAGAAGGTTTTCCGCTACACTAATTCACCCCCCCCCCCTCTTAGTGCTCATGATCCTAACAAGGAGGTTGTTTCTTAGAGAAGAATAAGGAGTTGTAAAGGAATAGGAGTCTTCGGGTGTAGCTCATAAGGTAGCAGCGACCAGATCTAGGGTGACGGTACTATAGCGGCGACAACACTATATCGGCGACCAGATCAAGGGTGACGTACTGCAGCGGCGACGACACTGTAGCGGTGACCAGATCTAGGGTGACGACACTATAGCGGCGACCAGATCTAGGGCGACGGTACTGTAGCGGCGACGACACTATAGCGGCAACCAGATCTACGGCGACGTGACCCCTGCATCGTCGGCTTTCTCCCACGGGCGATGGACGACAACGCTATAGCGACGATCAGATCTCCCTCGGGCGACGGTACTGTAGTGGTGATCTGATTTCCTATGGCGTTGGCTGTTTCCCAAGGGCAATGGTAATGTAGCGGCTATCAGATCTCCGTAGGGCGATATGACTCCTACAGCGTTGGCTTTCTCCCACGGGTGACGGTACTGTAGCAGCGATCTGATCTCCCTAGGGCGATGCTACTATAGTGGTGATCGGATCTCCTGCAGCATCGGCTTCTCCCCATGGGCGACGATACTATAGTAGTGACCAGATCTCCCTAGGCCGACGGTACTGTAGCAGCAATCTGATATACTGCAGCGGTGGCTTGTCCCTATGGCGACGATTCTGTAGCGGCGACCAGAAGAGGGATTAAACATGGCAGCGACGGCCCCTAGGGCTGGCGAGGATGGCGGGAGGGTTGATATGATGGCAAGACTCCCTACTGTTACCCCTGAAGTTGGTCCTCCACCATATCCTCTCCAGAGAGAAACTCCTTCGACGAAGTAGCATCGAAGCAGGTCGCGCTCTAGATCGCGGCAGCCTGCTCTCATTTCCAGTGACCCTCGACCTTGGACTAGCCTCTTCAAGGCTCTGGTTGGAAATCCGGATCTATGCTTGGAATTCTTTACTCCAGAAGTTCAGGCTGAAAAGAAGATTGCTGTATACGAGACTACTACTTCTACAAAGCTTATTGAGACATGGTCTATGGCGATTGTTGCCTATGTGGTACGTCTCAAAACATCTTATTTCCCACTATCCTCATTTATCAAAACTCGATGGGGAATATCGTCATTTCATCTTCATATGTTGGAGAACGAATTCTTTGTTTGCAAGCTATACTCTGAAGAAGATTTGCAACGGGTCCTCGAAGGATTATGGACTATTCGCGGCCATCCAATGATTCTAAGACGCTGGTCTCCTGATGTCCAATTGGAGTTAGATAGCCTACAGTCTATTCCAATATGGGTATCCTTTCAAGGTCTTCCTCTACATCTTTGGAGTCGACGTTTTATCGCAATGTTATGCAGCACTCTAGGACAGGCACTCTACATCGACAAAGCAACAGTAGCTCAGACGAGATTAGCATTTTCACGAGCATGTGTACTGGTTTCTTCTGACGAAGATCTTCCTAATGAGGTTTTCTATCGTGATCTTGATGGGAACACTCGGAAGGTACATGTCTCATATTCCTGGAAGCCACAATGATGTCAGCGTTGCTTATCTTTTGGTCATGCAAATGGAGCTTGTTAGAAAACTCCAAAACCGATCACAAAGGTCTATTTACCATGCCAAGTGCCTCAGCAACAAAGCGAGTCTTCTCTAATGGAACTAACACCAATGGTGGCGAAGACTATTGAGCATTCCGACTCGCAAGGACAGCACCGCGGACAGAAGGACAAATCCAAAACTTTACCTCTTCCTATAATGTATGAGCCTTCCACAACAGAAGTTTCCCATGATACTAGTGGACAGGAGAAGCACAAGTTAGGAACTTCATCTCTTCCAATATCAACAGATGCGTCCACAATAGCTCAACGAACTCAGGCCCAAACAAATCTCGCTAGCAAGGATATTCTTCCTCAACAAACTCAGGCTGCAACAAACATCACCAACAAGGATATTTTGAATAAACAAACTCATGCCCCAGCAAACCTCTCTTGCCAGACTACTCCAACAAATACTCACCAGAATATTGTGCCGCAACAATCTTATCATGCTTCAACAAACCCCGCCAATCAAGACCACATGATTCAAGGTATTTTAAAGTTTAAACATCTGCAAGCTGTAGATGAAGTGGATAAATATTGGAATAAAGCCATAAAAGGTAAGGATATTGTGCGGGAGGAAAATACAAAAGAAAAAGATAAGAAAAGGATGGTACAGTCCATCCAAAGTTAAAGGATGAATACCTTACTACCTTTTTCATTTGTTTATTACTGATGAAGATAATATGCTGTAATGTTCGTGGACTTAATAAGCCTGAGAAATGTCGGGAGTGCAATAGAATAATCAAGTCTGCCGCATGTGATATTGTTATTTTACTGGAAACGAAAATTAAACAATCGCGTGTTCAAGCTCAAAAGAATTTAATATGGCCAAACGCAGAACTGTTTACCAATGACTAAATTGAAACTTTTGGTAGAATATGGGTCTTATGGCATCCTAACTCTATTAATGCTTGGTTTATTTCTACTACTGATCAATTCATCCATCTTAAGGTATAGGACAAAAAGAATGGCTGTCAATTCAATTTCACTAGTATATATGCTTCAAACAGTATGCAAGAAAGAAATACACTGTGGTATGATCTAACTAACATTGCAGATGGCTGTCTTAATGTACCTTGGATTGTTCTTGGAGACTTTAATTCTGTTCGGTACACAAATGAAAAAGTGGGGGGTAGACAGCTTTCAGAAAGTCAACTTCAGAGTTTTAATGATAACATAGATACTACTGCATTGACTGATACGAAATCTGTGGGTAATTGGCTCTCCTAGAGTAATCAAGGTGCTGCTAACAGAAAAATAACAGCTCAACTCGATAGATGTCTGATTAATCAAGAATGGTTAATAGTTTACCCTGATTCACTTCTTGAGTATGATACTCCATTGTTTTTTGATCATTCATTAATGTACATACACACAGATAAAGCAACATCAAAATGCAAGAAACCGTTTAGATTCTTTCACATATGGAGTACTCATCCTCAGTTTCTTGATGTTATCAGATCAGCTTGGAATGTTAATGTGCATGGATCTGCTAGGACTCTAGCTAGGAGAGTCCTAATTGAGAGGGACATTCATGTAAAACTGTTAGGACTCTAGCTAGTAGAGTCATAATTGAGAGGGACATTCATGTAAATCCTACCTAAGCTGACCCCTATTAAAGAGTCCGACTAGGGTTAGGAGGTTGTTTCTTATAGAAGAATAAGGAGTTATAAAGGAATAGGAGTCTTGAGTAGGAGTCCTATTAGGAGTTGGTTAGAAGTAGGAGTCTTGAGTAGGAGACCTATTAGGAGTTAGGGTTTAGAAGCCTTATAAATAGTCATGTATTCCTCCTCTTTTCATAAGCAATAGATGAATCTTTTATGCAGCCTTTGAGCATCAACTTAGAGCTAGAAACCCCTATAGAGTTCCAAGGAGGCCGATCCCCTAAGGATATCAACCCCAAGTTTAGAATCTGTAAGGGTTCTATCACTTGGTATCAGAGCAGCGTTCTTACTGTCTCACTGCCCTTCCACAGCCATCCATCAACCCTCCACAGCCACCTAAAGCAATTCCCACAATTGCTTAAAAGATCGTCGCCGAATTCCGCCATCATCTCCACCACCACGGTTCATCCTTTGATCTCCCCGTGAATTGCAACAGATTCTGGTTTCTACCTTACTACTGCTGCAATTTAGTTATCCTTATTTGAAACTCCCAAAAAAATTATTCCTATATTGCTGCATAAACTTTTCGTCAAAAAGTTTTCATCTCTATGACGAAAGATACGAAAGATACATACTTATCAAAAAAAAAAAAAGATACATTGTAGAATTCTAACCGTATAGCACCGTCTGTTTGATCTTGCTACTGTGTTTTTTCTATCCAAATCTATTCGAAATTTTTATGACATCTTTGACATTTCCTAACAGCAGATTTCCTTTAGTTTTGTCGAAAATTTCTCAAAATAAATCATTGATATTTTACGTCTAATCTGCTTGAAAATAAATCTGTCGTAAAAGTAAATTGATTTTGTGTAAAGTATGTATCTTCTTATAAATTTATTAAGCATTAATTTTGTGTAAAGTATGTATCTTCTTGAAAATAAATCTGTCGTAAAAGTAAATTGATATTTTACGTCTAACAAGGAGTTTCCGAATTTTCGTATAAATTTTTGATGATAATGTAAGTATTTATTTTAAATTGACAAAAGAAATAGAGTATGAATCAGAGGTAACTCATTTGTAAGATTTCGGTGATCTGTTAAAACAAAAAAAAAAAAGAATCTGAGGACCTATATGTAAACCCTAAGGACCTAATCGTGAATATGATAAAAACAAGGACTAAACTGCAAAACGCACAAAATGACAAATTCCACCGTTTAAGCCTCTCTGCCTTCGTTCTTAAGGAAGCAGAAAATGCAGCTCGTGGGTGATCAAAGAAAGAAAGAAAGAAAGAAGAAGAAGAAGAAGAAGAAGAGAAAAAAATTGGGGTTTTTAGGGTTCTTGCTTTAATCTTTTCACTTCGGGTCAAAATTCTCAAACGAAAGTGTTCTAACCCCATCCTACAGAATTTTTAGTCTCTGTTTTTATGTTGATTCAAAATAAATTGAAGGATTTCTATTTAGAAACTGATATGTCTCCGTTTGGACATAGAACCATGGATTCTGAAGTTTTTTCGGTAAACTGACCCCTATACACTTTTTCAGCTATACGTTTTAGCACAAAATGTGAATTCGGGCAGGAGCTATTTTGATTGAAATTAGACTCGTATATAGACGCTGTAAAACAGGGTTCATGATTTCTGACCCAAACATCTGTTTCAAATGAGCCTATAGACGCTGTAAAACAGGGTTCATGATTTCTGACCTATCGATACTAAAATGCCTATAACTCCCTGTTGAAAATTCTGATTTGTACCAAACTAATTTTATTTAAAACTAGATTTGAAAATATTTCTTTTAACATATAGTTTGAAAATTTTGGAAATCAATAGCCTACCCTTTTATCTGTTGAATCCGACCCAATAAATTCTGCAAAACAGTGATTGTGTTTTTGACCTTGTGTTACCAAATCATAGGTAACTCCGTGTTGGGAACCCTGTTTCATATGAAATTTGTTCCATCAGAATATAGATTGATATATGGTTCGACCATAGCTTTCTTATGGGTATTGGAGAATAATTGATATTCTGAAATATTTGTTTGATGTGCCACTGGAATTCTGTCCGAAATCGAGCTTTGGTCGATTTCGCGTATTTTGTTCCATTCCTTTGGATATTTGAACTTCGTCTAACCTTCTTATTAGAATTGAGCTAAATATGATTGCTTGGAATCCCTGTACACTCTTGTTTTCATTTCATTCCAAATCTGAATACATTTGTGAGAGATTTGTTCTTTGTTTCGTATTGTCTCAAAAAGGCACATGCACATTTTGTTGTTCCGCGTGTGCTTCCAATATATGCTACTTATTGTAAGAATTGCCCTCTTGTAGTCTGGTGTGTGGGATTGTCTGGACCTTTGCCAGAAATGGTAAAGGGTATGCGCTTATTGCCCGCTATGTGGGGTCCCGCTATGTGGGATATTCTGGACCTTTGCCAGAAATGGTAAAGGGTATGCGCTTATTGCCCGCTATCTGGGGTCCCGCTATGTGGGATATTTTGGACCTTTGCCAGAAATGGTAAAGGGTATGTGCTTAGAGCCTGCGATGCTCTATCGGCCCCCTCTGACTTCACCTAGACGTGGGTGGATGGAGCTCCCAGACGTGGGAGACTTTTGTCAGGTGGTCATTCATAAATGGATGAATCACATTATGATTGAGATCCCACTACACCTTCTATATGATTGATATGACATCCAGAGTTTTGGTGAGTTGTTTCTGTTCATGCTCTGGATCAGAATGATATGATTGCAATGTCAAGGACGACGTTTGAGTTTCTGTACGATATTTGTTTTTAATATGCTCTGAAATGCTTCATTCACTGATGATTTTGCTTCGAAATGTTCCATATGTCGTTGATATGCTTCGGAACATTTTATATGCCATTGATAAGCTCCGATATGTTTCCTTTGTTACTGATATTTTGCAATTACTCTATGACCCATCCGTTAGGAACCAAATATGTAAGATTGAAAGGACAATTATGTTTATGCTCGTAATGATATTATGTCTACGAAATCGTACATTCTGCCTTGTATTTTGAAACTGTATCTCTTTGGAAATCGTACTATTTTGATATGGATATGTTAGTCACTTGCTGAGCTCTTTATGCTCACCCCGTTTGTTGATAAATTTTTCAGGATAGCGTATCGCTTGCTTAAATGTTAAGATTGGGCTGAGGTGGTGGAAAGTTTAGAAGATTTTGGGCAGATCTTAATTAGCATATGTGTATATGTTGTATAAGATACTTTGCATCTTATGAAATGTGACGATAAATCTAAACGTGTGGATTTTGTGTAAGATAAATGATCCCTCATGTATAGGATTTTGGAATGTTAAGTTAAATTTATGTAGTGATATGATCTTATGGTAATCATTGGTTTGGTGACTGCATAGACTTCCCCACTTGTGAATTTTATGTTATGGTTATTATTTTGATGAGTTAAGTTCAGTTTGTTTGAATTATCGAGTGATGTGTGGGATGTTTATGAACTGCACAGGGTTATGAATTTGTAGGCTATAGAGGTGAAATTTTTTATCTGAATGTTTTCTTAGTGACCTCAAATGTATGTTTGGATCTTGGGTTAGTTATGATGAAAATTTTAAATATTGTCGATATTTTAAGGGGCGTGACACATATACCATTGATATGTTCCGAAATGTTTCATTTATCATTGATATGCTTCGAAACATTTCGTACGCCTTTGATATGCTCCAAAATGTTTCATTTGTTATTCATATGCTTTGAAACATTTCGTACGCCTTTGATATGCTCCAAAATATTTCATTTGTTATTGATATGCTTCAAAATGTTCCATAGGTTGTTGATATGCTTCGAAACATTTCTTATTCTATTGATATGCTCCTATTACTCTATGCTCCATCTGTTATGAACCAAATATGTTTGATTGAGTTGACATTTGTGATTCTGCCATAATGAGATTACATCTATGAATTATTATATTCTGCCTTGCATTTTGAAACCTTATTTGTTTGGAAATTGCCCTCTTTTACCATGGATATGTTAGTCACTTGCTGAGCTTTATATGCTCACCCCGTTGTTGTATAAATTTTTCAGGATAGCTTGTCGCTCGCTTAAATGTTAAGGTTGGGCTGAGGCAGTGGAAAGCTAAAAGATTTTGGGCAGATCTTTATTAGTATATATGTTTTTGTTGTATAAGCACACTCTGCATCTAATGAAATGTTGACGATGAATCTAAACTTATGGATTTTGTATAAGTTTAAAGGACCTCTCGTGTCTAGGATTCTGGAATGTTAAGTTAATTCGTGTAATGATATGAACTTATGGTAAATGTTGGTTTTGTGACTGTATAGACTCTCATACTTGTGAATTTATGTTGTAGTTATTATTTTGGTGAGTTGGGTTCAGATTTTATGATTCATCAAGCGATGTGTTGTATGTTTATGAACTGCACAAGGTTTATAAATTTGTAGATTATAGAGGTGAAATTTTGATCTGAATATTTTCTTAGTGACCTCAAATGTCTGATTGGATCCTGGATGGTTTTGTGTTGAATTTTTTTTAATATCATGGTTGTTTTGTGGGGCGTGACATAGGAGACAACTCTTACAGAAATTTTCTCTCCTCTCTTTACAACTCAGAACTTGGAAGAACAGAGGGAGAAGAAATTTTGGCCTTTACAACAATTTTGAGCTCTAAGAATCACAGAAAGGATCAAGATTTCGGTGTAAAAATTACTGCCTATTAGTGCTGAATGGGTGGGGTATTTATAGGCCCCAACCCAGATCAAATTTGGAGCTCAAAACTGTCAATTCCTGGAATTCCGGGATCAGGCGATTGCACCTCCTAATTGGAGCGGTTGCACCGCTTGGCAGAGCTCGAAGACTGACCCTCTATGCAGTGCTACCTCCTATCAAGGGCAGTTGCACCTCCTGACAGAGCTCGAAGACCGAGCTCAGGCGGTTGCACCTCCTAACTGAGGCGATTGCACCGCCTGGCAGAGCTCGAAGACTGAGCTCAAGCGGTGCCACCTCCTGTCATGGGAGGTTGCACCGCCTAGTCTCCCTCGGAGACTGAGCCCAGGCGGTGCCACCTCCTGGCTGGGCCGGTTGCACCGCCCAGTCTCCCTGGGAGACTTAGCCCAAGCGGTGCCACCTCTTGGCTTGGGCGGTTGCACCTCCCACAGCAATCAGGGTCCGAATGGGTTGATCCATTCGGCCCAATTTGGGTTTGTTTAGGGGCCCAATTGCCCCAAGATTTAGTTAATGGGATCACCTCCCATTTCCAACTTAATCAATGTGCTAACTACGAAAATTCCTAAGACAATTTCTACAGCTTGCTCCGGTGGGTCAATCGCTTCTTCCGGTGAGTTTCCGGCAAACTTCCGTTGATCATCCAATGAACCCTCGGTGATGCTCCTGTGGACTTTCGGCAAACTCCTGGACTTGCGACAATCTACTTGGCGAGTTCCGACGAGCTTCTTTGGCAAGCTTATGGACTTCTCGGATTTGTTCCCGCAGAACCTCCGACGACTGTCCGAACTTCCGTCGAACTCTAGAACTCCCAACGTGATCATTGTCTTGTCTCCGGCGTAACTCCTGCTGCATGTCTTACTTTCATCGTAGTTAATCTTGCACACTTATCTCAACATATAGATTAGATAACAAATGATAATTGACTTCATCATCAAAATCCGAGATTCAACATAATCAACACATAATCGCCATATTCCATCCGTCTTTCGTATGAGGAGCACCGGTGAAGAGTAGGGGCCGCAACATGGCCGAATAACTCCTATTTTGAGCATCTCTTTTACAATCCTTTCTATTTCATCCTTCTGGAGATGTGGATATTGATATGGCTGAGCATTTGCTGGAGATATGCCTAGAAGAATCATTATACAATGATCATGCCGACGGGTAAGAGGTAGGTTGCGCAGTTCGTCAAATATATCTGAAAATTCAACAAGCAAAGGAAGTAGATTTGAATCTTCAAATTTTGTTGGCTCTCTCTTAGTTTGATGCTCAAGTTGTACCAAAAAGCCGCTACATGCTTTATGTAAAACCTTCTCCATTTGTTGTGTGCAAATCGTTGTTACGTCGCTCTCACGTTTCCCGTGCAGTATCACCAGTTTCTCTTTACTGTAAAATTTTATAATTAGGTGCATAAAATTCCAAGAAATATCACATAATGTCATCAACCATTTAATTCTGAGTATGGCCTCATGATCATCAAGAGGGAGGAGGAAGAAATCTTTAATTATCTCTTGGTCCTGCAGCAATAGTTTCACCTGCGGGCACTTATGATCACACTTCAAAATCCGTCCGTTGGCGACCTTAACGACAAACCTGCTGCAATTCTCAATAGGTAAGTTCATATGGACAGCAACCTTACTGTTTAGGAATGTTATTAGTGCTGCCCGTATCGATGAGAATAGTGATCGGTTGTTGTTTGAGAAGGCCTCCAACTTTTATCGTTTGCGGGTTTGAGTAGCCAGCTAGTGTATGTACCGTAACTTCGGTCGGTTGTGGCTCTTCTTCTGCATCTTCTTCTTCATGTTCAAGGCTCTCTTTGGGATGTTCAATGACCTCTTCTTCTATCGGTTCAATCATAAGAATTCCCCCTTTACTACAGCGATGCTCACGGCTCCATGGCTCGTCACAATGCCAACAGAACCCCTTTGCATATCGCTCCCGAAGCTCTTCTCTTGTTAACCTCTTTGGTGTAGGGACTTCGTCGAGAGTAGGGGGGGCTAAGTGCTTCAATATTACTGTTTGAGGAGCGACCCTAGTCCTCCAAGCTTCATGGTTCAATTGCTCCTCTTGATGTCGTGCGAAAGAGATGGCTGCCATAAGCGTATACGGTTGTCGCGCTTTAACTTCTCCTCGGATCTCCCGCTTCAAGCCCTCAATGAAGGTCCTCAATAGCTGTTTTTGAGACCAATCATGAGTTTGATTAGATAACCTTTCAAACCTGGTTTGGTACTCTTGAATGGTAGAGGTTTGTCGGATCTTTGCTAGTTGTCCATCAATATTCTCGTAATTGGTTGATCTTAAGCGGATCAGCACTCCTTCTTTGAATTGTCACCATGAAAGGACTCCATAAGTATGTTCAAACCAGTCAAACCACTGTATAGCATCCCCTTCAAGATGTATAGCTGCAATTTTTACCATAGATGCATCCGCGGTTTTGTGGTACCGAAAATATCGCTCCACGCGTGAGATCCAACCAATTGGGTCTCCTTCTTCCCATCTAGGGAAGTCCACTCTCATGCATGGATAGTTGGGGTTGGTCATAGAGCTTCCCCTCTCTTGGAAGTCATATCTTCGGGCTTGGTGTGATTGGGCAAAGCTCTCTCCTTGATGTAATTTCTTCGGGCTTAGTGGTTGGCCCAATCTGAGTTCGGTAAAGAGCATCCGAATCTTATCCTCCATTCACACCTCGAAGGCTTCAAATTTAGCATTAATTACCTCCTCATATGCCATAGTCTATGCTGCCAGATCTGTAATGTTAAGATCGCTCTTTTATTGTCAGGTTAAAGACATGTGTTGGTTGAGAGAGGTGATGGTCGAAATAGTTGGTGGATTGGTGGATGTAGGCTACGGTTTAGGATTGTTTTGTGGCTATTTTGGGTGTAGTTTGAGGGTGTGGTTTGGTGGAGCTTTAGGGCTGTGGATGAATATTTTGGAACTGTGGTAGATGGTAGCAAAGGTTTGATAGAAATCAGTGGAAGTTGCAGCAAGTATGTGCTGTCTTGTAAGAGTTGAATTGTCGTCGAAGAAACAACGGTTTTTTGACATAATTTTTACCAAAAACTTGAGAGAATTGAGGAGGGAATTGATAGCAAAATCACAGTTTATATGACAACAGGGATATCTAATTTAATCAGAAAAATTTTGGCAGTATAAAAGCAAGGAAATTGGTGCAAGTTGCGATTGTAGAATTCTCGTCGAAAAATTTCAGCGGGTTACGACGAAAATTTGCCGCAACATAAAATCATTTTTAGAGATGAATTTCTTAATAGATTAATCTTAGATAGAAACCAAGATGATCTATGAAGTGTATAAGAAAATTCATTCAAAAAAGATTACAAATAGATTGGTTAAGGCAACAATATGCGGCTGAAATTTTCTGCAGCACAGATTTTTAGGTAGAGCAGATTGGACGTAAAAGATTGGTTTATATTAAGAATTTTTTGATAAAATCAAAGGGAAATATACTGCTAGGAAGTTTTAAAGCTATCATAAAAATTTTGTTGAGATTTGGATAGAAACAACATAGTATCAAGATCAAAAAACAGTGCTATGCGGCGGAAATTTTACAGTGCAGATTTTCAAGTATAGCAGATTAGACGTAAAATATCAATGGTTTATATTGGGAATTTGTTGACAAAACCAAAGGAAATCTGCTGTTAGGAAATATCAAAGATGTCATAAAAATTTCGTAGAGATTTGGATCGAAAAAACATAGTAGCAAGATCAAACAGACGATGCTATACAGTTGGAATTCTGCAATGTATCTTTCGTCGTAGAGATGAAAACTTTATGACGAAAAGTTTATGCAGCAATATAGGAATAATTTTTTTGGGATTTTCAAATAAGGATAACTAAATTGCAGCAGCAGTAAGGTAGGAGACCAGAAACTATTGCAATTCACGGGGAGATCAAAGGATGATCCGTAGTGGTGGAGATGATGGTGGAATTCGGCGATGATCATTTAAGCAATTGTGGGAATTGCTTTGGGCGGTTGTGGAGGGTTGATGAATGGCTGTGGAAGGGCAGTGAGATGCCAAGAACGCTGCTCTGATACCAGGTGATAGAACCCTTGCATATTCTAAACTTGGGATTGATCTCTTTAGGAGATCGGCCTAATAGGACTATTTATATAGCTTCTAAACCCTAACTCCTAATAGGACTCTTACTTAAGACTCCTACTTCTAACCAACTCCTAATAGGACTCCTACTCAAGACTCCTACTTACAACCAACTCCTAATAGGACGCATACTCAAGACTCCTATTCCTTTACAACTCCTTATTCTTCTATAAGAAATAACCTCCTAACCCTAACAGGCCACTTCACCTCTTTAATAAGGGTCGGCTTAGGTAGGTTTTACATGAATGTCCCTCTCAATTAGGACTCTCCTGGCTATAGTCCTAACACATCACCGAGGGTTCATCGGATGATCGACGGAAGTTCGCTGGAAGCTCACCGGAAGAAGCGATTGACGCACCGGAGCAAGTTGCAGTAAATGTCTTAGGAAATATCATAGTTAGCACAATGATTAAGTTGGAAATGGGAGGTGATCCCATTAACTTATTCTTGGGGCAATTGGGCCCCTGAAAAACCCAAATTGGCCCGAATGGATCAACCCATTCAGACCTTGATTTCTGCCAGGCGGTTGAACTGCCCAAGCCAGGCGATGGCACCGCCTGGGCTCAGTCTTTGAGTAAGACTAGGCGGTGCAACCGCCCCAGCCAAGAGGTGGCACCGCTTGGGCTCGGTCTCCGAGCTCTGGCTGAGCGGTGCAACCGCCTCAGTCAGGCGGTGGCACTACCTGAGCTCGGTCTTCGAGCTTTGGCAAGAGGTGCAACCGCCCCTAATAGAGGTGGCACCGCTCAGAGGCTCAGTCTTCGAGCTCTGCCAGGCAGTGCAACCGCCTCAGTCAGGCGGTGCAACCGCCATATCCCGAAATTCCGGGAATTGATAGTTTTGAGCTCCAAATTCAAACTGGGTTGGGGCCTATAAATACCCCACCCTTTATGCACTGAAAAGACACTCAAAACACACTGAAATCCTGATCTTATTCTGTGATTCTTAGAGCTCAAAATTGTTCTAAAGGCGAAAAGTTATTCTCCCTCTTTTCGTCCAAGTTCTAATATGTTAAGAGAGGAAAGAAAATTCCGTAAGGGTTGTCTCCTAATGTAATATCCTTCACTATTAAAAATTTATTAATAAGGATTTATATGTAAATTGGAGGACCTATATGTAAATATAGAAATTTCAAGGACTAAACTGTTAAGTTGCAAAAAGAAAAAAAATAAAGAAAACCAAAAATTTTGGTTTTATCCGACCACCTCCCACGCTCTCTATTTCCGAAACAGAGAGAGGAGCTGAGGGGCATGGGGAGAAGAAGAAGAGAAGTAGAGAGAGAAGAGAAGAAAAGAAGAAGAAAAGGGAAAAGAAGAGAGGAAGAAGGGGGAGAAGAAGAAGAAGAAGAAGATAGGAGGATAGCTGCGGCAAGGCTGCAGCGAGGAGGTGTGTGACGTTGGGGAGGAAAAGGGAAGAGGAGAAGAAGAGAAGGAGAAGAAGAGGGAAAAGAGAGGGAAGAGGGAGAGGAGCGAGAGGTGGTAGCAGCTAGGGTTGCAGCACCTCTGTTTCCTGCAGGTCAAAACAGAGGAGAGGTGTGGGGCGTTCGAAGAGGAGAAGAAGAAGAAGAGGAAGAGAAGAAGAAGAGGAAGCAGGAGAAGATGTTGTGATACCTCTATTTCTTGCAGAGGAAACAGAGGAGAGGGTGTATGTGACGCCGGGGAGGAGGAGGGAAGAAGAAGAGGAGAAGAAGAGACGGGAAAGGAGGAGCAGCGGCTGCGGCGGTGGCAGCTGCATCTGGAAGAGATGGAGAGGAAGAGAAGGTGATGAAGAAGAGAAGAAGAAGAAAGCAAGGAGAAGGAAGAGGAGAAGGGAAAGAAGCAGCTGCGGTTGTGGTAGCTATAGCTGTGGCAGGGAAAGAGGAAGAGGAAGGAAGAAGGGAAGTGTTAGGACTCTATTAGGACTCTAGCTAGGATAGTCCTAATTGAGAGGGACATTCTATTAGGACTCTAGCTAGGGGAGTCCTGATTGAGAGGGACATTCATGTAGGAGGTTTTTTCTTAGAGAAGAATTAGGAGTTGTAAGGAAATAGGAGTCTTGAGTAGGAGTCCTATTAGGAGTTGGATAGAAATAAGAGTTTTAAGTAGGAGTCCTATTAGGAGTTCGGGTTTAGAAGCCCTATAAATAACCATGTATTCCTTCTCTTTTGATAAGTAATAGATGAATCTTTTCTGTAGCCTTTGAGTAGCAACTTGGAGGGAGGAACCCCTATAGAGTTCCAAGGAGGCCGATCACCTAAAGAGATCAACCCCAAGTTTAGAATCTGCAAGGGTTCTAACACCTGGTATCAGAGTAACATTCTTGGTTTCTCGCTGCCCTTCCATAGCCATCCATCAACCCTACACAACTGCCAAAAGCAATTCCCACAATTTCTTAAGAGATCGTTGCCAAATTCCACCGTCATCTCCACCACCACAGATCATCCTTTGATCTCCCCGTGAATTGCAACAGGTTCTGGTTTCCTACCTTACTGCTGCTGCAATTTAGTTATCCCTATTTGAAAATCCAAAAAAAAAAAAAAAATTTCGTTCCTATATTACTGCAAATTTTCATCGTAAGTTGCCGAAATTTTTCGACGAGAATTCTGCTATCACAACTTACACCAATTTTCTTGCTGTTACTGTCAAATTTTTCTTGATTAAATTGGACATCATTGCTGTCATATAAACTGAGATGTTGTTGTCAATTCCCTCCACAAATCTCTCAAATATTTTGTGGAGATTTCGTCGAGAAACCGCTGTTTCTTCGACGATAATTCTGCTCTTCAAGACAACATAATTCTGCAGCAAACTTTCACTGAATTCTATCAAACCTATACAGGCCTTTAACCCATCAACAAAAGAGAGATCTTCACTTCACAGATTTGGAGTTATATACTATGGCATATGAGGAGGCAATCAATGCTAAATTTGAAGCCTTTGAGGTACGAATGGAGGATAAGATTCAGACTCTCCTTACCGAATTCAGTTTGGGCCGACCACCAAGCCCGAAGAAATCACATCAAGGAGAGAGCTCTAACCAATCACATTATGCCCAAAGAGATGACTTCCAAGAGAGGGGAGGCTCTATGATCGACCCCAACTATTCACGCATGAGAGTGGACTTCCCTAGATGGGAAGAATGAGACCCAATTGGTTGGATCTCACGCGCGGAGCGATATTTTCGGTACCATAAAACTACGGATGCATCTATGGTGGAAATTGCAGCTATACATCTTGAAGGGGATGCCATACAATGGTTTGACTGGTTTGAACATACATATGGAGTCCTTTCATGGTGCCAATTCAAAGAAGGACTACTGATCCGCTTCGGACCAACTTATTACGAGAACATTGACGGACAACTAGCAAAGATCCGACAAACCTCCACCATTCAGGAGTACCAGACTAAGTTTAAAAGGTTATCTAATCAAACTCGTGATTGGTCAGAAAAATAGTTATTGTGGACCTTTATTTAGGGCTTAAAGCCGGAGATCCGGGGAGAAGTAATGTGCGACAACCTTACACGCTTATGGTAGCCATCTCTTTCGCACGACTTCAAGAGGAGCGATTGAATCATGAAGCCCGGAGGACTAGGATCGCTCCACGACCTACAATACTAAATCCCTCAGCCCCCCCTACTATAAACCGAGTCCCTGCACCGAAAAGGTTAACAAGAGAAGAACTTCGGGCGTGATCTGCGAAGGGGTTATGTTGGCATTGCGATGAGCCGTGGAGCCGCGAGCATCGCTGTAAAAAAGGTAGACTTCTTATGATTGAACCAGTAGAAGAAGAGGTCATTGAACATCTAGAAGAGAGCCTTGAACATAAAGAAGAAGATATGGAAGAAGAGCCACAGCCGACTGACATTACGGTAAACGCACTAGCCGGCTACTCAAATCCGCAAATGATGAAAGTTGGAGGCCTTCTTAAACAACGGTCGGTCACTGTTCTCATCGACACGGGTAGCACTAATAACTTCCTGAATAGTAAGGTTGCTGCTCGAATGGCACTGCATATTGAAGGTTGCAGCAAGTTCGATGTTAAGGTTGCAGACGGCAGATTCCTAAAGTGTGACCAAAGATGCTCGCAGGTGAAACTATTACTGCAAGACCATGAAATTATCACCGATTTCTTCCTCCTACCAATCGATGACTATGAGGCAGTGTTTGGTATAGAATGGCTTACTACACTAGGTGATGTCTCTTGGAACTTTTCTAAATTAATTATGAAATTGTATTGTAAGGGCAAACAGATCATCCTACGCGGGAAGCACGGAAGCAACGTTACCACTATTTCGACCCAACGAATGGAGAAAGTTTTGCACAAGGTAAATGGTGGCTTTTTAATGCATCTCCAGCCATAACCAAAAGAGAAGAAAATAGAAATTGAAGATCAAAATCTTGCCCAATTACTTACTGAATTTGCCGATATATTTGCTGAACCGCACGGTCTTCCTCCTTCTCGGCAACATGACCATTGAATTCCAATCCTTCCGGGCAAGCCACCAGTGAACACTCGACCGTATCGATATCCTCACCTCCAGAAAGATGAAATTGAAAAGATCGTAAAGGAGATGCTTGAAACATGGGTGATTCGGCCAAGTTGCAGCCCCTATTCCTCACCGGTGCTACTTGTACACAAGAAGGACGGAACTTGGCGGATGTGCATCGACTACCGAGCTTTAAATGGCATCACCGTCAAGGACAAATACCCAATACCTGTGGTGGATGAACTTCATGATGTATTGAAAGGAGCTCGAGTCTTCACGAAGTTGGACCTCCGATCCGGTTACCACCAAATTCGGGTATATGACGATGACATTCCAAAAACTGCATTTCGTAGACATGATGGCCATTATGAATTCTTGGTAATGCCTTTTGGACTCACTAATGCTCCTTCAACCTTTCAAAGTCTCATGAATGATATATTTCGGAGCTTTCTTCGTAAATTTGTGCTGGTATTTTTCGATGATATTCTCGTTTACAGCCCTTCTCTTGAGACTCACTTTCAGCATTTACGGATTGTTTTAACGATCCTTCGGGAGAATACTCTTTTTATTAAGCAACCAAAGTGCAGCTTTCTCCAGCAAAAAGTAGAGTACCTTGGGCATATAATATCAGAAGAAGGAGTGGCGGTAGACCCAATAAAAATTGAGGCAATGCAAGGCTGGCCGAAACCTACAAACGTGAAATTACTGCGGGGGTTCCTTGGACTAATGGGCTACTACAGAAGATCAGTGCACCACTCACTTCTTTACTAAAAAAAGATGCTTTCCAATGGTCGGACAAAGCCGCTGCTGCCTTCGACAAACTTAAAGCAGCCATGACAACGACGCCGGTGCTTGCGCTACCAGATTTCAATAAACCCTTCATCATTGAGGCCGACGCATCTGGAATCGGAATTGGAATCGTTCTCATGCAAAATGGTCGACCACTCGCATACACTAGCAAGGCATTATCTCCCCCCATCAAAACATGTCAGTATATGATAAGGAGATGCTTGCCATTATACACGTAGTAACGAGGTGGAGACCCTACCTGATCTGTCATGCCCCTCAAAATATAGATAATATTAAAGATTTTTCAACACAAATCCATCCAGGATCCAATCACACATTTGAGGTCACTAAGAAAATATTCAGATCAAAATTCACCTCTATAATCTACAAATTTATAAACCCTGTGCAGTTCATAAACATACAACACATCGCTCGATGATTCATAAAATCTGAACCCAACTCACCAAAATAATAACCACAGCATAAATTCACAAATATGGGAGTCTATATAGTCACAAAACCAACGTTTACCATAAGTTCATATCATTACACGAATTAAACTTAACATTCTAGAACCCTAGACATGAGAGGTCCTTTAAACTTATACAAAATCCACAAGTTTAGATTCATCGTCAATATTTCATTAGATGTAGAGTGTGCTTATACAACAAAAACATATATACTAATAAAGATCTGCCCAAAATCTTTTAGCTTTCCACTGCCTGAGCCCAATCTTAACATTTAAGCGAGCGACAAGCTATCCTAAAAAATGTATACAACAACATCTTAACATTTAAGCGAGCGACAAGCTATCCTAAAAAATTTATACAACAACGGGGTGAGCATATAAAGCTCAGCAAATGACTAACATATCCATGGTAAAAGAGGAAAATTTTCAATTAAATAAGCTTTCATAATGCAAGGCAGAATATAATAATCCATAGACATAATCTCATTAGGTGTAGAATCACAAATATCATTTCAATCAAACATAATCGGTTCAAACAGATGGAGCATAGAGTAATTGGAGCATATTAATAGCATAACAAATGTTCCGGAGCATATCAACAACCTATGGAACATTTTGAAACATAACAATAACAAATGAAACATTTTTTAGCATATCAAAGGCGTACAAAATGTTTCGGAGCATATCAATGATAAATGAAACATTTCGGAACATATCAATTGCGTACGGACCATTTCGGAGCATTTCAAAGATGAATACGAAATAGAAGCTCAAATGTCGAATTTGACGTTGCATTCATATCATTCATATCCAAAGCATGCATAGAAACACATAACCAAAGCTCTGGATACCATATCAAACATATAGAAGGTGAAGTGGGACCATAACATAATATGGTACATCCATTTCTGAATGACCACCAAACAGAAGTCTCCCACGTCTAGGAGGTCTCCCACGTCTGGGAGCTCCATCCACCGACGTCTGAGTGAAGTCATAGGGGCCGGCAGAGCATCTCAGGCTCCATGCATAACTCCCTTCACCATTTCTAGCGAAGGTTCACAATATCCCACAAACACCAGAGTACAAAAGGATAGTATTAACAATGAATAGCAAATATCGAAAGCACACGCGGAACAACAAACGTACATGTGCCTTTACGAGTTAATACAAAGTAAGCAATAATCTTTCACAATTATATTCAGATTTGAAAGGAAATGAAAGCAAGGGCACACATGGAATCCAAGCAATCACATACAACTCAATTCAAATAAGAAGGTTAGATGAATTCGATATCTAAAGGAATGAAGCTAGAATAGGCACACATCGAAAGTAAATACGAAACAATGGGTTATACATGTGCCTATATAAGTCAATGTGATAAAGCATAAACGTTACACAATATGTTCAGGAATGGTAATAATTTATAGACAATAGCAAATGAGAATTCAAACATTAATATAAGCCACAATTGAGTGAAGGGAACTGAATAAAATCTATCTCCAAACGAACGAAAACAGAAGATGTAAAATCGATCAAAGCTTGATTCCTGACAGAATTCGAGAGGCTCATAGGATATATACTTCAGATTGTCCATTATGCTCCAATACCCTCAAGAAGGCTATTATCAAAAGATATATCAATCTATTTTATGTTGAAACAAGTTTCGTATGAATCATGGTTTCCAACGAGTTACCTTTGATTTGTTAACACAAGGTCAAAAACAAAATCACTGTTTTACAGAATTCATAGGGTCGGATTCAACAGATAATAGGGTAGGCATTTGAATTCTAGATTTTTCAATCTATATGTCAAAAGAAAGGTCTACAAGTCTAGTTTCGAATGAAACCAGTTTCATACAAATCAGAATTTCCAACAAGGACTTATAGGTATTTTAGTATCAAAAGGTCAGAAATTTTGATCCCTGTTCTGCAGCATCTATTGGCTCATTTGAAACAGACGTTTGGGTAAGTATTCGGTGTCCAAAATCTACAAAATCAGTGTCAAAAGAAAGATATAAGAGTTCAAACAAGCTAGGTTCTGCCTAAATCTACTTTTGGTGCTAAAAATTGTAGCTGAAATAGTGTATAGGGGTCAGTTTACCGAAAAAATTTCAGATCATTGGTTTTATGTCCAAAGAGAGAAATATCAGGTTCTAAGCATAAATCTTTCAGAATCAATATAGGAACATAAACTAATACTTCTGTAGGATGGGGTTAGAACACTTGCCTTTGAGAATTATGACCCCAATTGAGAAGATTTGAGTAAGAAACCTCAAAGCCCCAATTTTTTTCTTCTTCTTCTTCCCCCTTTTTTTTCCTCTTCTTCTTTCTTTCTTTCTCTGTTCATCCACGTAGCTACCTTCTCTAGTTCCTTAAGAACGAAGGCAGAGAGGCTTAAATGGTGGGATTTGTATTTTTATGCATTTTGTAGTTTAGTCCTTGTATTATTATATTTACGATTTGGTCCTCAGGGTTTATATATAGGTCCTCAGATTTTTTTTTTCTTTTTGAACAAATCCCGCAAATCTTATGAATAAGTTCTCAGATTCATATTTTCATTATTTTATCAAATTTAAAATAGATACTTACATTACAACTAGAAACTTATACGAAAATTCAAAAATGAGGGATGTTACATGATCGGCCGGCGATTTCAAATTAAAACTGACCATAAAAGCCTCAAGTACTTTTTGGAGCAAAAGATATCATCCCCTGAGTAGCAAAAATGGGTAACCAAACTTCTTGGATTTGATTATAAAATTATTTACAAAAAGGGGAAAGAAAACGTTGTTGCAGATGCACTCTCACGGCTACTTGAACAAGCTAAGGTTTTAGCCATCTCCCTTCCTACCACTGGTCTCCTCGAGGACATTAGGGAAGAATGGAAGAAGGATCCAGAGATCAGCGATATCATAAAAAAATTGGAGGCGGATCCAAGTGCAATAGCCCACTACACTTGGGATTCGAGGGATCTACGCTACAAAGGTCGCATTGTGCTTATACTTGAATCCCCTTGCATCGCAATCATCTTGCATGAAATGCACTCCATACCTTCAGCAGGGCACTCTGGATTCTTAAGAACCTATAAAAGAGTGAAGCAAAATTTTTATTGGAGAGGGATGAAAAAAATTATTGCTGAATATGTGGCGCAATGTGATGTATGTCAACAGCACAAGGGTGAAACTGTGGCAAATCTAGGGAAGCTACAACCACTACGCATACCAGACTCAGTGTGGACTGACATCTCCATGGACTTCATTGAAGGACTGCCATCTTCCAAAGGTAAAAGCATGATTCTCGTGGTGGTTGATCGACTTACGAAATATGCTCATTTTTGTGCTGTGAGAAATCCCTACACTACTGCAAGTATTGCCCAAATTTTCATAGAAAATATTATTAAACTGCAATGGATGCCAAGGTCTATCGTAAGTGATCGTGACAAGATCTTCACTAGTAAATTTTGGACCGAGTTATTTCAGTTACAAGGCACCAAACTCAAGTTGAGCACAGTGTATCATCCACCAACTGACGGCCAAACAAAGGTGGTAAATAGGTGCTTAGAGACGTACCTCCGGTGTTTCGCTAGCGACCGACCAAAAGAGTGGGCAAAATGGCTTCCCTGGGCCAAATGGTGGTATAATACAACATATCATTCATCTACAAAATGTGCCCCTTATGAAGCATTGTATGGTCGACCAGCCACTGTGATTCCAAAGTATGTAATTGGCTCGGCCAAGGTAGATCAGGTTGACCAAGAATTGATTGATAGTGACAAACTCTTACAACTGTTAATAGATAATCTCTCTACCGCTCAAGCCAGAATGAAGTAGCAAGCCGACACACGATGAAGTGGATTAGAATTTTCAGTGGGAGATTGGGTTTATCTTCGCCTACAACCATAAAAGCAACTCTCTATCAACACTCGAGCCTCCATGAAGCTATCCCCATGTTTTTATGGAACCTATCAGATCACAGAGCGTATTGGAGCCGTGGCGTACAGACTTAAATTACCTGAGGATTCCAAAATTCACCCTGTCTTCCATGTATCTTGCCTAAAGCCCAAGTTGGGAGAACACGAGTCACCCCAGAACCAACTGCCCAACACAACTGAGGATGGAGTTATTCAAGCCCAACCACAAGCCATCCTAGATCGCAGGATCGTGATGCGTCGCCGACATCCCTCTACTGAAGTACTAGTGCATTGGAATAATCTCCCACTTGAAGATGCCACATGGGAACCATATGAGGAGCTGAAGACCCGGTTCCCTGAGTTCATGGAATCTCAGCCTTGAGGACAAGGCTGATTTGAAGAGGGCGGGTCTGTTAGGACTCTAGCTAGGAGAGTCCTAATTAAGAGGGACATTCTGTTAGAACTCTGTTAGGACTCTAGCTAGGAGAGTCCTAATTGAGAGGGATATTCATGCAGGAGGTTTTTTCTTAGAGAAGAATTAGGAGTTGTAAGTGAATAGGAGTCTTGAGTAGGAGTCCTATTAGGAGTTGGTTAGAAGTAAGAGTTTTAAGTAGGAGTCCTATTAGGAGTTAGGGTTTAGAAGCCCAATAAATAGCCATGTATTCCTTCTCTTTTGATAAGCAATAGATGAATCTTTTCTGCAGCCTTTGAGCAGCAACTTGGAGGGAGGAACCTGTTAGGACTCTAGCTAGGAGAGTCCTAATTGAGAGGGACATTCATGTAAAACCTACCTAAGCCAACCCCTATTAAAGAGGTAAAGAGGCCGGCTAGGGTTAGAAGGTTGTTTCTTAAATAAGAATTATGAGTTGTAAAGGAATAGGAGTCTTAAGTAGGAGTCCTATTATGAGTTGGTTAGAAGTAGGAGTCTTCAGTAGGAGTCCTATTAGGAGTTAGGGTTTAGAAGCGCTATAAATAGTCATGTATTCCTCATCTTTTGAGAAGCAATATATGAATCTTTTCTGCAGCCTTTGAGCAGCAACTTGGAGGGAGGAACCCCTATAGAGTTCCAAGGAGGCCGATCCCCTAAATAGATCAACCCCAAGTTTAGAATCTACAAGGGTTCTAACACCTGGTATCAAAGCAGCGTTCTTGGCATCTCGCTGCCATTCCACACCCATCCATTAACCCTCCACAACCATCCAAAGTAATTCCCACAATTGCTTAAAAGATCGTCGCAGAATTCCACCATCATCTCCACCACCGCAGATCAACCATTGATCTCCCCGTGAATTGCAACAAGTTCTGGTTTCTTACCTTACTGCTGTTGCAATTTAGTTATCCTTATTCAAAAATCCAAAAAAAAAAAAAATTGTTCCTATATTGCTGCATAAACTTTTCGTCACAAAGTTTTCATCTCTACGACAAAAGATACATTGCAGAATTCCAACCGCATAGCACCATCTGTTTGATCTTGCTACTATGCTTTTTCTATCCAAATTTCTACAAAATTTTTATGACATTTTTGACACTTCCTAACAGTGGATTTACCTTTAGTTTCATCAAAAAATTCTCAATATAAACTACTGATCTTTTATGTCCAATCTGCTGCACTTGAATTGCAGAATTCAAGCCGCATAGTACCATCTGTTTGATCTTGCTACTGTGCTTTTTCTATCCTAATTTCTACGAAATTTTTATAACATCTTTGACACTTCCTAACAGTGGATTTCCCTTTGGTTTCATCGAAAAATTCTCAATATAAACTACTGATCTTTTATGTCCATTATGCTGCACTTGAAAATCTATGCTGCAGAAAATTTCAGCTGCATATCGTTGCCTTAACCCATCTATTTGCAATATTTTTTGAATGAAATTTCTTATACACTTCATAGATCATCTTGGCTTCCATCTAAGATTGATCTATTAAGAAATTCATCTCTAAAAATGATTTTATGTTGCTGCAAATTTTCATCGTAACCCGCTGAAATTTTTCGATGACAATTCTGCAATTGCAACTTGCATCAATTTCCTTGCTGTTATACTGCCAAAATTTTCTTGATTAAATTAGATATCCTTGCTATCATATAAAATGTGATTTTTCTATCAATTCCCTCCTCAATTCTATCAAGTTTTTGGTGGAAATTATGTCGAGAAACCGTTATTTCTTCGACGACAATTCTACTCTTACAAGACAGCACATACTTGCTGCAACTTCCACGGATTTCTGACAAACCTTTGCTACCATCTACCACAGATCCAAAACTTTCATCCATAGCCCTAAAACTCCACTAAACCACATAGTCAAACTGCACCAAAAACAGCCACAAAAAGAGCCTAAACCGCAACCTACATCCACCAATCCACCAACACTTTCGACCATCAATTCTCTCAACCTATACATGCCTTTAACCCAACAGCAAAAGAGAGATCTTAACATCATTGATTTGGGGCCATATACTAGGTATCTAAGGAGGCAATCAATGCTAAATTCGAAGCTTTGGAGGCGCGAATGGAGGATAAGATTCGGACGCTCTTTACCAAACTCAGATTGGGCCGACCACTAAGCCCGAAGAAATCATATCAAGGAGAGAGCTTTGCCCAATCACACCAAGCCCGAAGAGATGACTTCCAAGGGAGGGTAGGCTCTATGACCAACCCCAACTATCCATGCATGAGAGTGGACTTCCCTAGATGGGAAGAAGGAGACCCGATTGGTTGGATCTCGCGCGCGGAGCGATATTTTCAGTACCACAAAACCTCGGATGCATCTATGGTGAAAATTGCAGCTATACATCTTGAAGGGGATGCTATACAGTAGTTTGACTGGTTTGAACATACTTATGGAGTCCTTTCATGGCAACAATTCAAAGAAGGACTACTGATCCGCTTCATACCAACCGATTACGAGAATATTGATGGACAACTAGCAAAGATCCGACAAACTTCCACAATTCAGGAGTACCAAACCAGGTTTGAAAGGTTATCTAATCAAACTCATGATTGGTCTCAAAAATAGCTATTGAGGACCTTCATTGAGGGCTTGAAGCCGGAGATCCGAGGAGAAGTTAAAGCGCGACAACCGTATACGCTTATGGCAGCCATCTCTTTCGCACGACATCAAGAGGAGCAATTGAACCATGAAGCTTGGAGGACTAGGGTCGCTCCTCAAACAGTAATATTGAAGCACTTAGCCCCCCCTACTCTCGACGAAGTCCCTACACCAAAGAGGTTAACAAGAGAAGAGCTTCGGGAGCGATATACGAAGGGGTTATGTTGGCATTGTGACGAGCCGTGGAGCCGTGAGCATCGCTGTAGTAAAGGGGGACTTCTTATGATTGAACCGATAGAAGAAGAAGTCATTGAACATCCAAAAGAGAGCCTTGAACATGAAGAAGAAGATGCAGAAGAAGAGCCACAACCGATCGAAGTTACGGTATATACACTAGCTGGCTACTCAAACCCGCAAACGATGAAAGTTGGAGGCCTTCTCAAACAACAACCGATCACTGTTCTCATCGACACGGGCAGCACTAATAACTTCCTAAACAGTAAGGGTGCTGTCCATATGAACTTACCTATTGAGAATTGCAGCAGGTTTGTCACTAAGGTCGCCAACAGACAGATTTTGAAGTGTGATCATAGGTGCCCGTAGGTGAAACTGTTGCTGCAGGACCAAGAGATAATTACAGATTTCTTCCTCCTCCCTCTTGATGATTATGAGGCCATACTCAGAATTAAATAGTTGATGACATTAGGTGATATTTCTTGGAATTTTATGCAACTATTTATAAAATTTTACAGTAAGGAGAAACAGGTGATACTGCATGGGAAACGTGAGGGCGACGTAACGATGATTTGCACACAACAAATGGAGAAGGTTTTGCATAAAGCATGCAGTGGTTTTTTGGTACAACTTGAGCAGCAATCTAAGGGAGAGCCAACAAAATTTGAAGATCCAAATCTACTTCCTTTGCTTGCTGAATTTTCAGATATATTTGACGAACCGTGCAACCTACCTCTTACCCGTCGGCATGATAATTGTATAACGATTCTTCCAGGCAAATCTGCAGCAAATGCTCAGCCATATCAGTATCCATATCTCGAGACGGATGAAATAGAAAGGATTGTAAAAGAGATGCTCAAAACAGGAGTTATTCGGCCATGTTGCAGCCCCTACTTTTCACCGGTGCTCCTCATACGAAAGAAGGATGGAATATGGCGATTATGTGTTGATTACCGAGCTCTCAATGGCATAACCATCAAGGATAAATACCCTATTCCGGTAGTAGATGAGTTGCTAAGGGAGCACAAATCTTCACAAAGCTGGACCTTCGATCCGGGTATCATCAAATACGAGTATGCGAAGAAGACATACCGAAAACCACCTTTTGAACACACAACAACCACTATGAATTTTTGCTTTCTTAAAAAGAAGGTGGAATATCTTGGGCATATCATATCAGAGGAAGGTGTGGTAGTAGACTCCTTCAAAATTGGAGTAATGAAAACTGGCTGACCCCGAGGAACATAAAATTGCTACATGGCTTTCTAGGTTTAACAGGCTACCACTGCAAGTTCGTGAAAAACTATGGAGAGATTAGTGCACCAGTTACTTCCTTACTGAAAAAAGATGTCTTCCAATGGTCAGACAGAGCCTCCGATGCCTTCGAGAAACTTAAGGCAGCCATGACGACGACGCCAGTGCTAACACTACCAGATTTCAACCGACCCTTCATTATTGAGGCCGACACATATGGAGTCAGAATTGGAGCCATTCTCATGCAAGATGGTCGACCACTCGCATACACTAGTAACGCATTATCTCCCTCCTATCAAAATAAGTCAACATATGATAAGGAGATGCTCGCCATTGTGCGCGCAGCAATGCAGTGGAGACCCTACTTGATTGGTCGACGATTTCAAATTAAAACCGACAAAAAAAACTTTAAGTACGTTTTGGAGCGAAAGATATCATCCCCTGAGCAGCGAAAATGGGTAACAAAACTTTTTAGATTTGATTATGAAACAACTTACAAAAAGGGGAAAGAGAATGTTCTTGCATATGCGCTTTCGCAACTAACCGAGCAAGTTGAAGTTTCGACCGTTTCACTTCCGACCAGCGACTTCCTTGAGGATATTAAGATAGAATGGCAGGAAGATTCCGAGACTAGCAAGATTATAAGCAGCAAGCAGATTTGACAAAAATTGGAGGAAGCACCAAGCTCCGTGGCTCATTACAATTGTGACTCAAAAGAATTACACTATAAGGGATGCATTATACTTGTGACAAATTCTACTTGCATCTTCACAAGCAGATTTTGGACAACGTTATTCCATATGCATGGTATTAAATTGAAAATGAGTATGACATATCACCCACAAACCAATGTCCATACAAAAGTTGTAAATAGGTGCTTGGAGATAGCCCAAAGCCACCCACCAAATATGACTACGCAAGGAGAACTCCAGACCCAACCAAGTGCTATTATTGATCGATGGAATGTGACTCAACGATGACGACCGACTACTGAAGTGCTAATACAGTGGGCGAACCTATTATCAGAAGATGCCACTTGGGAGAACTACGATGACTTGAAGATCAAATTCCCAGAATTCATGAATCGTCAGCCTCGAGGACAAGGCTGATTTGAATAGGGCGGGTCTGTTAGGACTCTAGCTAGGAGTGTCCTAATTGAGAGGGACATTCATGTAAAACCTACCTAAGCCAACCCCTATTAAAGAGGTAAAGAGGTCAGCTAGGGTTAGAAGGTTGTTTCTTAAAGAAGAATTAGGAGTTGTAAAGGAATAGGAGTCTTAAGGATTAGGAGTTGTAAAGGAATAGGAGTCTTAAGTAGGAGTCCTATTAGGAGTTGGTTAGAAGTAGGAGTCTTCAGTAGGAGTCCTATTAGGAGTTAGGGTTTAGAAGCCCTATAAATAGTCATGTATTCCTCCTCTTTTGAGAAGCAATAGATGAATCTTTTCTGCAGCCTTTGAGCAGCAACTTGGAAGGAGGAACCCCTATAGAGTTCCAAGGAGGCCGATCCCCTAAATAGATCAACCCCAAGTTTAGAATCTTCAAGGGTTCTAAAAGAACCCCTATAGAGTTCCAAGGAGGCCGATCCCCTAAAGAGATCAACCCCAAGTTTAGAATCTGCAAGGGTTCTAACAGGAAGGAGAGGAAGAAGAGAAGGGGAAGAAGGGGCTGCGGCTGCGGCGATGGCAATTGCAGCTGGAAGAAAAGAAGGAGAGGAAGATAAGCAAGGGAGGAATAATAGTCTGCGGTTGTGGTGGCCGCGGCCATGGCTGCGACTGCGACTGCGGCAGTTGCAGCTGGGAAAGAAAAAAAAGGAAAGGAGGAAAAAGGGGCTGCCGACGGGGTTGCGGCCACGGCGACAGCGACTACGTATGCAGCAGCTATGTCTGCGAAAGAAGGGGAGGAAGAAGGCAGTGCGGTGGAAGAGGCTGCGGTTGTGGTGGCTGCGGCCGTGGCTACGACTGCAGCTACGGTTGCTACGTTAGCTGCGGTAGCTGCGGCAGCGGTGGTGGCTGCAACAACTGCTTTTGGGAAAGAGAAAGAAAGAAAAGGGAAAAAAAAGGGGGGGCCGTGGCCGAGATTGCAGCTACGGTGGTGAAGGCTGCGTCAGCGGCAGCTGTGTTTGGGAAAGAAAAAGTAGGAACGAGAGAAGGGAGGAAGGAAGTAGTGCAGTGGAAGGGGCAGTGGTTGTGACAGCAGCTGCGGTCATGGCTACGACTGTGGTAGTGGTAACAGCGATGGCTGCGACAACTGTGTTTGAAAAAGAAAACGAAGGAATGATAGTATGAGAGAGTAGGTGACTATGCCTCTATGTTCTGCATGAGCTGCAGTTGTGGAGGAAAAAGAGAAGACAGATGTAGAACACGAAACAGGGAGAGGACACGGAGGAAAAGTAGAAGGATTTGGGTTGACACCTTCTTTGGATCTTCGGATCAAAATCTTTGAAAGGAAAGTGTTTCGATCCTTTCTATTGCAAGTGTTTCGATTCTTTCTATTGCAAGTATTCCGATCCTTCCTATTGCAAGTGTCCTTATCATTCCTTACTGTAATTTTATCTCTACATTTGCTTTGAATATGAGAAAATTTGAATTGTTCTAGCCTTGCATTTGATATATCTCCTGTTTAGACGTAACGATTCGAATCTGTGTAACTTCTGAGATTCTGACCTTTCTACCTTGTTATGGTTATAACTTCATGTATTGATCTCTGATTTAGACAAAACATATTTGAGCAGAATATAGACTCATAAACCTTTCTTTTGAGAGCTTATTTTAGGAATTTGAAGTAAGTTTGCCTGCCAGGTTTTCTGTTGAAACCGACCCTGTGAATTCTATAAAATTGAGATTTGTTCTTTGATATTGGGTTACTAAATCTATGGTAACTCCTTGTTGGAAACCTTGATTCGTACGAAATTTATTTCATCAGAAACTAGATTAAAATATCTTTCCAATGATATATTTTCTGAGTAAAATTGGAGCACGATTGATAGTTTGATTCATTTGTTCAATGTGCCTCTTGTATTTTGCCATAAATCGAGCTTTAGTCGATTTCTCATATTCTGGTTTCATTCTTTTGAAAATTGATATCCTTTAGCTTTCTTATTCAATTGAGCTTTATATTACTACTTTGAATTCTTATATGCTCTTGTCCTACATGTATTTGGATACCTAAATCTGTTATGTAAACTTCATGTTTGTATCGTAATGTTTCATAAAGGCACATGTACATTTCGTTATTCCGCATGTGCTTCCGATATGTCCCAATTTATTATTCATAATACCCTTTTGTACTCTGGTGTTTGTGGGATTATTTGGACCTTTGCTAGAAATGGTAAAGGGTATGTGCTTAGAGCCCGCGATGCTCTAGATTATGTTTGGTGGTTATTCAGAAATGGATAGACCATATTATGTTTGGAATCCCACTTCACCTTCTATCTGTTTGATATAAAATTCAGAGCCGACCTAGCACTTGTGCAGGGTCTGAGGGATCGAGTAGGAAACGGCTACCCATGGATGGAGTCGAGAACTCATCATTGTGTGGAGCCACCACTGAGTTAAACCACACATGCACTATGCTAGGGTACGACGTCTGAGCTTCTGTTTCATATTTTGTATTGATATGCTCCAAAATGTTTCCTATGCCATTGATATACATCAAAATGCTTCGCATACCATTGATATGTTCCAAAATGTTTCATTTGCCATTGATATGCTCCGGAACATCTCGTACGTTATTGATATGCTCCAATTACTCTGTGCTCCATTTGCTATGAACTGATATGTTCTGAAATATCCTATTTGCCATTGATATGCTCCGGAACATCTCGTATGCTATTGATATGCTCCAATTACTCTATGCTCCATATGTTATGAACCAAATATGTTTTGAATGACATGTCACTTATGATTTTGTATCAAATGATAAGGTATCTTGAAAATTCTTGTATTCTGTCTTGCATTATGATACCCTACTTATTTGAAATCGTTCTTTTTGTTCTGAATTTGCTTTGTCACTTGCTGAGCTATTTTTAGCTCACTCCGTTGTTATATAAAATCTTTCAGGTCAGCTTGTCACTCTTTGAGATGTTTGAATTGGGCTGAGGTAGTGGAGAGCTATTCAGAATTATGGGCAAGTCTTGTTGGTTATTATGTTATTGTTGTATAAGTATATTTTGTATGTAATGAAATATTATCGATGAACCGAAATGGATATACTGTGCAAAAGTTTTAGAAGATCTCTCTTATTTGAAATTTTGGAATGTTAAGTCTAGTTTATGATGATTTGAACTTGTGATAAATGGTTGGAGTTATGATTGTATAAATTACTTAGCTTGTGGATTTATAAATGTTGTTTATGATTGTTAAGTTGGCTTGGGTTGCCATAAATGTGAATTATCGAGTGATGTGATATATGATTATAAACTGCATAGGTTTTATATATGTGAATTTGATAGAATTTTTTTCAATGTCCTTAAATGTTAGTTTGGATCCTGGATTGGTTTGTGTTGAAATTGTTTTAACATCATGGATATTTTTTAGGAGCGTGACACCTAAGCCCGTCAAAAGGAGTGAAACTATAAAAGGGTGATTGGCCTTCGCCTATTAAAGGAAGGCCTCTAGTTGACGTCGGTGACCTCGTCGGTGGAGGAAGCCAAAAGTGGAGTAGGTCAAGATTGACCGAACCACTCTAAATCTCGGTTTGCATTTACTTTGAGCATCTTATCCTTACTGCAAATCTCCTTAAAAGCTTACTGCTTTCTGCGTATATACGAACGGGTTTCAAGCTTTGCACTTTCCGAATCAGCGTTTAGACGTAAATCAATTTTATCGTACGGTCATCATATTTCAGTTTGCGTTTACGTTTTGATTTCTATCATAACTGTAAACTGCCTTTATATCCTTGCTTTAACTGCATCTCGCTTAATCAATTGATTTACGAATAAGCATTTAGACGTAAATTAGTTTTTTTGTACGAATATCATATTTTAGTTTGCGTCTACTATCTGATTTGAACCATAACTGCAAACTGCATTTATATCTTTGCTGCATCTCGCTTAATCAAAAGTTAAAGTGATTTACGAATCGGCTTTCTTACCGAAATCACTTTTATCGAACGAACGTAGTTTTTTTTTTATCGTAGAAGGTTTTCCGCTGCACTAATTCACCCCCCTCCTCTTAGTGCTCTTGATCTTAACAATTGGTATCAGAGCCCGGTATTTCTCATTTCGAATTTACGCCCGAGAGAATTGGCTCTTCATGGCTTTCAAGAGGGCTTATCGGTTGTTCGTCCACCGTTGTTTAACGGATTGGACTACACTTATTGGAAAACTCGAATGAGAGTTTTTTTGATTTCTATGAATTTGGATTTATGGAATATCGTTGAAAACAGTTTTCAACTTCCCTCAAACCGAAGAACGAATGGTCGGATTTGGAAAAGAAGTATTTTTCTTTAAACGCAAAGGCTATGAATGCCTTATTTTGCGCTTTAGACAAAAATGTGTTCAATTGGATTTCTATGTGCGAAACAGCTTTTGACATTTGGCAAACACCTGAAATCACGTATAAGGGAACTAGTAGAGTCAAAGACTCGAAAGTTAACATTTTATTGTATGATTTTTAGCTTTTTCGAATGCACCTGAAATGTTGCTCTTTGTACTATATCTTTTCAAATGAATCATGAGCCTTAATATCATATATTTCATAATATAGAAATAACAAGATTTCTTTGCCTTGTATATCTTGTGTAATGATTGTACATCAATTTGTTTTGTTGTGAATTATTTGAATCCTGATCGTGAACTGGTTAAGAAGAATTTTAATGAACCATGAATCATATCTTTGGTATTCACGAATTGATCCTCATTGATATCTTTCATTGATATGATAAATTATCATCTCATGATATATCGCATAATTATATCATGCTATGCGATTGTATTATGTGATCTTTGCTGAATTTTCACATTGATATTCTTCATGATATGATTTCTTTGCATTGTATGCTTCATGTGATAATATGAATACATGAAACACTTATGATATGATTTTTATACAATTCCGTGTATTTATAAAATATTTATCTCATCACCCAATAACTCTTATTGATATTCCTTATGAGATGAAATAAAACAATGCATGAAATACAAATGAGAAGTTAATGCTCATGCATGATAGGATGTAATGAATTTTGATATTTAGATACCATCATTTGAATAGCTATGATCATGTTGCCAAAATGATATATCATGAATGCTTGAATATCATGTTTGATATGCTCATAATGATGATTGATTTTTCAGTATCGTTCATAAAAAATGAAATGTTAATGAATTTATGCATTAAAATTATAATGATGCACAAATAAGAATGATTACTTACCTTTGTCATGATTTAGAAATTGATGTAAAGGGTTTTTCCCTTCTTTTTGACAATGACAAAGGGGGAGATAGATTGCTAGCACAATTCAAGAAAAAGACAAAAAATTACAAAAGAAAAGAAATTGCTATCTTGAACATCACCGATAATTGCTAGCTTGAAATGTCAAGAAAATGTAAAAACTTGTTTATTTTCTTGCACATCTAAAGAGAAGATGCAAATGTAACACTTGCCAAATTGTTTGCTTGCCTCATGTAAAACATTGTCTCTTGGTAGTTTGGCATTTAGCTAAGAAAGCAAAAATGACACTTCTCAAAAGAGAAGAAAGAGCTTGCTATCTTAAACATCACAAGCTTGCCTATCTTAAGAAACAAAAATTTGCAAAAGTGCTATATTTCCTATCATAAGAAGCAAAACTTGCAACTTATACATTGTAATAGGAAGCAAGAATCATGAGCTTACACAAGAAAGCTATCTTGCATTTCCTTTAGAAATTTTTGCTAGCTTGTATGTAGTAAAACTTGGATATCGTAAAAATTGCTAGCTTGTAGTATAAAGAGAAGCAAATAGTTGCCATCTCAAGAAAATTAAACATGCTAAACTTACACCTTGCATTGGAAGCAAAATTGTGAGCTCAAACATTGCAAAGGAAGCAAAAATTTGCTAGCTTACAACTTGCATATTTCAAGATGCAAGAGTTGCCTTCTTGAACACCTCTAAATTGCTAGCTTGCAAGTTCTAAAATGTTGTAACATTGCTAGCTTGCATGTTCTAAAAGTGCTATCTTGTATGCTGTAAAATTTGCATATCTAAAACTGTTGAATCTCGGATTTTGATGATGAAGTCAATTGTCATTTGTTATCTAATCTATGTGTTGAGATAAGTGTGCAGGATTAACTACGATGAGAGTAAGACAAGCAGCAGGAGTTGCGCCGGAGTCAAGATCATGATCACGTTGGGAGTTCGAGAGTTCGACGGAAGTTCGGACGGTCGTCGGAGGTTCAGAGAGAACAGATCCGAGAAGTCCAGAAGCTTGCCAAGCGAAGCTCGTCGGAACTCGCCAAGTGGATCGTCGCAAAGTCCAGGAGTATGCCGGATGTCCGCAGAAGGATCACCGAGGGTTATCGGTTGATCGACGGAAGTTGGCAGGAAACTCGCCGGAAGAAGCGATTGACGCATCGGAGCAAAGCTGCAGAAGTTGTCTTAGAGATAATCGTAGTTAGCATGATGATTAAGCATGAAAATGGGAGGTGATCCCATTAGCTTAATCTTGGGGCAATTGGGCCCCTGAAAAGATTCAAAGTGGGCCGAATGGAGTGAACCATTCGGACCCTGATTGCACCAGGAGGTGCAACCGCCCCAGCCAGGAGGTGCAACCGCCTGGGCTGTGGGGTTGGGAGGTGCAACCGCCCCAGCCAGGAGGTGCAACCGCCCCAGCCAGGAGGTGCAACCGCCAGGGCTGCAAGGCTGGGAGGTGCAACCGCCCCAGCCAAGAGGTTGCACCGCCAGAGCTCAAGTTCCGAGCTCTGCCAGGCGATGCAACCACCGAGCTCAGTCTTCGAGCTCTGGCAGAGAGGTGCATCAGCCTGAGCTCAGTCTCGAGCTCTGCCAGGTGATGCATTCACCAAGCTCAGTCTTCGAGCTCTGGCAGAGAGGTGGATCAGCCTGAGCTCAGCTTGGAGCTCTGCCAGGTGATGCAACCACCGAGCTCAGTTTCGAGCTCTGCCAGGTGATGCAATCACCAAGCTCAGTCTTCGAGCTCTGCCAGGTGATGCAACCATCGAGCTCAGTCATCGAGCTCTGGCAGAGAGAAGCAATCGGCAGAGCTCAGTCTTCGAGCTCTGCCAGGCGGTGCCACCTCTCCAGTCGAGAGGTGCAACCGCCTGATCCCAGAATTCTGGGATTTGATCGATTTGATCGTTTTGAGCTCGAATTTTGAATTGGGTTGAGGCCTATAAATACCCCACCCATTCAGCACTGAAAAGATACAGACCTATACCGAAATCGTGATCTTTTCTGTGAATCTAAAGAGCTCAAAAGTGTTGTAAAGCCTTTAAGTCTCCTCCTTCTGTTCTTCAAGTTTTCAATTCTAAAGTGAGGAGAGAAAGGTCTGTAAAGGTTGTCTCCTAAGCCTGTCAAAAGGAGAGAAATTGTAAGAGGGAAGTTTGGCCTTCGCCCATTGAAGGAAGGCACCTAGTTGACGTCGGCAACCTCATCGGTGGAGGAAGCCAAAAGTGGAGTAGGTCAAGGCTGACCGAACCACTCTAAATCTCTGGTTTGCGTTTACTTTCGAGCACTTTATCATTACTGCAAACCTCCCTCATCACTACTGCTCTCTGCGCTTTCACGAACAAGTTCTAAGTGCTGTTCTTCCAAATCTGCATTCAGACGTAAACTCGTATTTTCATACATTACAGTTTACGTTTACGTTTGATTCTGCAGAACTGTTTTCCGTGCTTTTACGAACGAGCTTCCTTGCAGTTTACGCTTACATTTTAATCCTATTAATAACTGCAATCTGTCCTCTACGATTTTACGAACGAGTTTCAACATTTAGACGTAAAACTGCATTCAGACGTAAATCGGCTTTCTTCGCTCAATCATCTGATTTCAGTTCACGTTTACGTCTTGGTTTCAACTGCATACTGCCTTCTGCGAGTATACAAACGAGTTTCAAAGTTTAGACGTAAATCTGCGTCTAACTGCGTTTAGACGTAAATCTGCGTTTAGACGTAAAACTGCGTTTAGACGTAAAATTGCGTTTAGACGTAAAACTGCGTTTAGACGTAAAACTGCGTTTAGACGTAAATCTGCGTTTAGACGTAAAACTGCATTTAGACGTAAATCTGAGTTTAGACGCAAAACTGCGCTTAGACGCAAAACTGCGCTTAGACGCAATCTGCGCTTAGACGCAAAACTGCGCTTAGACGCAATCTGCGCTTAGACGCAAACTGCACTTAGATACAAACTGAGAATTTGCTTTTGCATCATAATAGTTTTTGAACAAACGCAGCTTTTGGTTTTTAATCGCTGTAAGATTTCCGCTGCACTAATTCACCCCCCCCTCTTAGTGCTCTCGATCCTAACAATTGGTATCAGAGCAAGGTTAACTCTCTAAAGGATTAAAACCCAAGAGAGATGGCATACGCCGGAAACCAAGAGGGGCATTCAATTACACGTCCACCCATGTTCAGTGGAACGGACTACACTTACTGGAAGACCCGAATGAGGATCTTTCTTATTTCTATGGATTTTGAACTGTGGAACCTTGTTGAAAATGGATTTTCAAAATCTTCTCTTCCAATGATCGATTGGAACGATTTGGAGAAGAAAGCTTTCGCTCTTAATGCAAAGGCTATGAATGCCTTATTTTGTGCACTTGATAAAAACGAGTTAAATCGTGTTTCAACTTGCGAAACTGCTTTTGATATTTGGCACACACTTGAAGTGACCCACGAGGGCACAAGTAGAGTGAAAGAGTCAAAAATCAATCTGTTGCTGCATTCTTTTGAACTTTTCCGAATGAAACCGAGTGAAACCATTGGCGACATGTTTACCCGTTTCACGGATGTCGTCAACGGTCTAAAAGGACTCGGAAAGAGCTTTTCGGATTTTGAGCTTGTTAATAAGATACTAAGATCCCTTCCTAAGAGTTGGGATCCTAAAGTCACCGCCATTCAAGAGGCAAAAGATCTGCGAAATTTCCCTCTTGAAGAACTAGTCGGGTCATTAATGACTTACGAAATGACATGCAAAGCTCATGAAGAGCAAGAAGACATCCTTCCAAAGAACAGGAAGGATATGGCACTTAAAACTTCTGAATGCCACTTGAGAGAAAACTCAAGTGATGAGGATTGTGACGATGACTTGGCACTTTTGACAAGAAAGTTTAAGAAATTCTTCAAAAGAAACAAGTTTAAAAACGATGTGAAAAATAAACTTGAATCAAAGAAGGACCAAGTGATCTGCTACGAATGTAAAAAGCCGGGACACTACAAAAGTGATTGTCCCCAAGTCAAAAAAAGAACAACAAAGAAGAAGGCGCTCCAAGCAACATGGGATGATTCGAGCGCATCTGAGGAAGAGGAGTCCAACACCGAGCAAGTTGCTCATTACGCCTTTATGGCCATCGAAGAGGAGGTAACGGATTTATTAGATGCTGATTTATCTTTCGATGAATTACTAAATGCCTTCCATGATTTATTTGATGAATGCAAAGTTATAAACAAGAAATACAAGTTGCTAAAAAAGCTACATGATAATCTTACTTGTGAGTTTGATAAGTTAAAAGTCGAACATCATGATAGTTTAAATTCATGTATCAAATGTCATGATTTAGAAACTATACAAAAAGAAAACTCGCTACTTAAGGACACCTTGAAGAAATTCGAGGTTGGTAGCAAGTCATTAAACATGATCCTTACAAACAAGGGTCATGCTCCCAAAAGAAGTGGGATTGGATTTGTGAGGAGTCCTCACCGAAATCCAACTACCTTTGTAAAAGGCCCCATCTTACACGTTCAACACCAAACCAAGTGCAACTTTTGTTGCAAATCTGGACACAAGACACATTGTTGTCCATTCAAGAAAATAAGTCCAAACAAATTGATGTGGGTTCCTAAAGGAACCATGATAAACTCTATGCAACATGATAGAAAATGTAGATCTATTTATGAGGCACCCAAAAGCAAATGGGTACCTAAACGTCATCCTTTCTTGTAGAAAACTAAACAATCGCAAGCTAGGAGCAAGAAATGGTATCTTGATAGTGGATGCTCAAGGCACATGACCGGAGATCCATCTCAATTCTCTAAGCTCTCTAGCATAGACGAAGGATATGTCACCTTCGGAGACAACTACAAGGGTAAAATCATTGGCAAAGGAACCATAGGTAACAAATCCAACCTCTCTATTGAAGATGTTTTACTAGTTGATGGTTTAAAACATAACCTCTTGAGCATTAGTCAATTATGTGATAAAGGATATATTATAAGATTTGAATCTAATGCCTGCATCATTGAAAAACCACACAAAAATATATCTATGATTGCATTAAAACAAAACAACGTATACACTATTGACATCAATGACTTATGTGATGAAATGTGCTTTGCCGTTATGAATGAGGATGCTTGGCTATGGCATAGAAGATTAGGTCATGCTAGCATGAAACTAATCAATCAAGTATCATCTAGAGAACTTGTAAGAGGAATTCCTCATATCAAGTTCATCAAAGATAATGTATGTGATGCTTGCCAATTAGGTAAGCAAATTAGGGGTAGCTTCAAAGCTAAGAATCAAATAAGCACCTCTAGGCCCTTACAATTGATCCATATGGACTTGTTCGGACCAATCTCTACATCGAGTCTAGGAGGTAGCAAATACGCCTTTGTCATTATTGATGACTACAGCAGATATACATGGACCTACTTCTTAAAACAAAAAAAATGAATGCTTTAGACATTTTACCAAGTTTTGTAAACTTGTTCAAAATGAGAAGGAATCTATGATTTCGTCAATTAGAAGTGATCACGGTGGAGAATTTCAAAACCATGACTTCCAAGAATTCTGTGAACTCAACGGATACAACCATAACTTCTCTACTCCAAGAAATCCTCAACAAAATGGGGTAGTAGAAAGAAAAAATCGAAATTTGCAAGAAATGGCAAGAACCATGTTGAATGAACATAGCCTACCTAAATATTTTTGGGCCGAAGCTGTAAACACTGCATGTTATATTTTAAATAGAGTCCTAGTAAGACCCTTACTCACCAAAACTCCTTATGAGTTATGGAATAACAAAAAACCCAATGTCTCATATTTTAAAGTCTTTGGGTGTAAGTGTTTTATCTTGAATGAAAAGGATAACTTAGGAAAATTCGATGCTAAATCTGATGAAGGAATCTTTCTTGGTTATTCTTCGGTTTCTAAAGCTTTTCGCATCTTCAATAAAAGAACCTTAATTATTGAAGAATCCATCCATGTTGTTTTCAATGAGATTTCAGAAATTAAGAAAAATGATCTTGATGATGATATTAATTTTGATTCCTTGAATTTAAACGAAACCCCGTCTCCAACTAGCAACTTGGTTGCATCCACTTCCAAAACATCCTTACCCAAGGATTGGAAGTATATAGATGCTCATCCTAAGGAGCTAATCCTAGGAGACACATCAAAGGGGGTTCAAACACGATCTTCTTTTAAAAACTTTTGTGCCAACGCCGCTTTTCTCTCCCAAATTGAACCCAAATGTGTTGATGAAGCCATGAAAGATGATTCATGGATTATCGCAATGCAAGATGAATTAAATCAATTTGAGAGAAATGAGGTGTGGACGCTTGTTCCTAGGCCAAATGACCATTTAGTAATTGGTACTAAATGGGTCTTTAGAAACAAGCAAGATGAAAATGGTATCGTGGTTAGAAACAAGGCTAGATTAGTGGCCAAAGGTTTCAACCAAGAAGAAGGTATCGATTACGAAGAAACCTTCGCACCTGTGGCTCAATTGGAAGCCATAAGGATGCTCCTTGCCTACGCTAGTTGCAATAATTTTAAGTTATTTCAAATGGATGTTAAAAGCGCTTTTCTAAATGGTTTCATTTCCGAAGAAGTTTATGTTGAACAACCTCCTGGATTTGAAAATAATGGCTACCCTAATCATGTGTTTAGATTAACTAAAGCTCTCTATGGTTTAAAACAAGCCCCAAGGGCTTGGTATGAGAGACTTAGCTCTTTTCTCATTAAAAATAATTTCATAAAAGGCAAGGTTGATACTACATTGTTTATCAAGAATTTTGAAAATGATTTTCTCATTGTTCAGATTTATGTTGATGACATTATCTTTGGTTCTACAAATGAATCTCTTTGTAAATCCTTTGCGAAAACTATGAGTCATGAATTCGAAATGAGTCTAATGGGAGAGTTAACATTCTTCTTAGGCCTACAAATCAAACAACTAAGCAATGGCATCTTTATTAGTCAAACCAAATATGCTGTGAGTTTGCTAAAGAAGTTCAAAATGAATAACTCAAAAGCCATTGACACCCCTATGAGCACCTCCACTAAGTTAGAAATTGATGAGAATGGAGAAAGCTTCGATCAAAAAACCTATAGGGGTATGATAGGAAGTTTACTTTACCTCACTGCCACCAGACCAGACATCATGTTCAGTGTAGGACTTTGTGCTAGATTTCAATCAGACCCTAAGATATCTCATCTCAAAGCAGTCAAAAGAATACTCAGATATCTTAATGGAACTACCAATCTAGGATTATGGTACCCAAAATCAGAAAATTTTGAATTAACAGCCTATGCTGATGCGGACTTCGCTGGCTGTAAACTAGACAGAAAAAGCACATCAGGATCATGTCAATTTTTAGGACATGCCCTTGTATCCTGGTCATCTAAGAAACAAAACTCGGTTGCCCTATCAACAACCGAAACTGAATACATTGTAGCAAGTGCATGCTGTGCACAAGTTGTATGGATGAAAAACACTTTAGAAGATTACAAAGTGAATCTTAAAGATATTCCCATTAAATGTGATAACACGAGTGCAATATGCTTAACTAAAAATCCTATACAACACTCAAGAACAAAACACATTGATATTAGACATCACTTTATACGAGACCATGTCACTAATCATGATGTAACCATAGAGTTTATTGATACCAAACATCAACTAGCTGATATCTTCACAAAACCCCTATGTGAAGAACAATTTGATTACATAAGAAGAGAATTAGGAATGTTGATGTGTCCGAATACTTAAATTTATTTTTCAAATGTTATTACTATTACATGCCTTGACAACGCTTGATCAAATAACATGTTGCAAATTATGTGACAAATATTTTTAAACCAAATGCATGTAAGAAGTTCATTTGTCGGGTTGTATGCTAAAAATGGGATGTTCCCGTACACTCTTATGAAAACTCTTTGGAAAATGACTTTCCTTCGTCAAGTAAAAAACAATAAAGAGATATATGTGTCATGACTTCCTTTATATGCTTGATAATGCTATCATGCTTTTTGTTGATGACAAAGGGGGAGAAAAATATGAATTGATAAACACTATGTCATAGCTGAACTGCCATAATCATATCTATGTCATAGTTGCAAATAGTTGAGTGATGCTATAAACAATGTTATGCCATCCTTGCATCACCAAGAGATATGAGAACATGTACTATAGTTTGCATCATATCTTGATTTGATATTGTGAAGAAAATGCAAACTTACTAGAAAATCTCAAATGTGAGCATCATGTAAAAAGTCCTTCGTAGCTTTATATGATTACATGATGAATGGTTACAAACACAATCATACAAACTTGATGATGTATGTCATGCCTTGACATAATTCTTGAAGACATACATCATGATATGCATCATGATGGGAGCATTGATAAGTTTAACTGATCTAACTTATCAATACGTCACTTGAATTCTTAGGTCTTGAATTCAAGGTTGACTTATCTCAACTATGGCATATAGATAGGGGGAGTTAAGGACAACTCCTTTATCAATTGATTGTCATCATCAAAAAGGGGGAGATTGTTGAATCTCGGATTTTGATGATGAAGTCAATTGTCATTTGTTATCTAATCTATGTGTTGAGATAAGTGTGCAGGATTAACTACGATGAGAGTAAGACAAGCAGCAGGAGTTGCGCCGGAGTCAAGATCATGATCACGTTGGGAGTTCGAGAGTTCGACGGAAGTTCGGACGGTCGTCGGAGGTTCAGAGAGAACAGATCCGAGAAGTCCAGAAGCTTGCCAAGCGAAGCTCGTCGGAACTCGCCAAGTGGATCGTCGCAAAGTCCAGGAGTATGCCGGATGTCCGCAGAAGGATCACCGAGGGTTATCGGTTGATCGACGGAAGTTGGCAGGAAACTCGCCGGAAGAAGCGATTGACGCATCGGAGCAAAGCTGCAGAAGTTGTCTTAGAGATAATCGTAGTTAGCATGATGATTAAGCATGAAAATGGGAGGTGATCCCATTAGCTTAATCTTGGGGCAATTGGGCCCCTGAAAAGATTCAAAGTGGGCCGAATGGAGTGAACCATTCGGACCCTGATTGCACCAGGAGGTGCAACCGCCCCAGCTAGGAGGTGCAACCGCCTGGGCTGTGGGGTTGGGAGGTGCAACCGCCCCAGCCAGGAGGTGCAACCGCCTGGGCTGTGGGGTTGGGAGGTGCAACCGCCCCAGCCAGGAGGTGCAACCGCCAGGGCTGCAAGGCTGGGAGGTGCAACCGCCCCAGCCAAGAGGTTGCACCGCCAGAGCTCAAGTTCCGAGCTCTGCCAGGCGATGCAACCACCGAGCTCAGTCTTCGAGCTCTGGCAGAGAGGTGCATCAGCCTGAGCTCAGTCTCGAGCTCTGCCAGGTGATGCATTCACCAAGCTCAGTCTTCGAGCTCTGGCAGAGAGGTGGATCAGCCTGAGCTCAGCTTGGAGCTCTGCCAGGTGATGCAACCACCGAGCTCAGTTTCGAGCTCTACCAGGTGATGCAATCACCAAGCTCAGTCTTCGAGCTCTGCCAGGTGATGCAACCATCGAGCTCAGTCATCGAGCTCTGGCAGAGAGAAGCAATCGGTAGAGCTCAGTCTTCGAGCTCTGCCAGGCGGTGCCACCTCTCCAGTCGAGAGGTGCAACCGCCTGATCCCAGAATTCTGGGATTTGATCGATTTGATCGTTTTGAGCTCGAATTTTGAATTGGGTTGAGGCCTATAAATACCCCACCCATTCAGCACTGAAAAGATACAGACCTATACCGAAATCGTGATCTTTTCTGTGAATCTAAAGAGCTCAAAAGTGTTGTAAAGCCTTTAAGTCTCCTCCTTCTGTTCTTCAAGTTTTCAATTCTAAAGTGAGGAGAGAAAGGTCTGTAAAGGTTGTCTCCTAAGCCTGTCAAAAGGAGAGAAATTGTAAGAGGGAAGTTTGGCCTTCGCCCATTGAAGGAAGGCACCTAGTTGACGTCGGCAACCTCATCGGTGGAGGAAGCCAAAAGTGGAGTAGGTCAAGGCTGACCGAACCACTCTAAATCTCTGGTTTGCGTTTACTTTCGAGCACTTTATCATTACTGCAAACCTCCCTCATCACTACTGCTCTCTGCGCTTTCACGAACAAGTTCTAAGTGCTGTTCTTCCAAATCTGCATTCAGACGTAAACTCGTATTTTCATACATTACAGTTTACGTTTACGTTTGATTCTGCAGAACTGTTTTCCGTGCTTTTACGAACGAGCTTCCTTGCAGTTTACGCTTACATTTTAATCCTATTAATAACTGCAATCTGTCCTCTACGATTTTACGAACGAGTTTCAACATTTAGACGTAAAACTGCATTCAGACGTAAATCGGCTTTCTTCGCTCAATCATCTGATTTCAGTTCACGTTTACGTCTTGGTTTCAACTGCATACTGCCTTCTGCGAGTATACAAACGAGTTTCAAAGTTTAGACGTAAATCTGCGTCTAACTGCGTTTAGACGTAAATCTGCGTTTAGACGTAAAACTGCGTTTAGACGTAAAACTGCGTTTAGATGTAAAACTGCGTTTAGATGTAAAACTGCGTTTAGACGTAAATCTGCGTTTAGACGTAAAACTGCATTTAGACGTAAATCTGAGTTTAGACGCAAAACTGCGCTTAGACGCAAAACTGCGCTTAGACGCAATCTGCGCTTAGACGCAAAACTGCGCTTAGACGCAATCTGCGCTTAGACGCAAACTGCACTTAGATACAAACTGAGAATTTGCTTTTGCATCATAATAGTTTTTGAACAAACGCAGCTTTTGGTTTTTAATCGCTGTAAGATTTCCGCTGCACTAATTCACCCCCCCCCCTCTTAGTGCTCTCGATCCTAACAAAAACTTGATAGCTTGAATGTTCTAAGCATGATGTAACATTTGCTGAATTTTCTGGCTTCAAAACTGCATATTATGTTTTTTATGCAATAAGTTAAACTAATATTCCAAACACAAGAATAGTTGGACTTCTCCTTTTTGTTGATGACAAAGGGGGAGAAGTATGATGTTATGCATAAGTTCATGATGACGTGTTGCAAGTATTCATGATGAATATTGCAATTACTTGAATTCAGTTTGAATTCAAGGTTCTATCAATATGGCATATTGATTGGGGGAGTTTGTTTAAACTCCGGGAGTTAAGTTTAACTCCGTCATCAAGTGGTTGTCATCATCAAAAAGGGGGAGGTTGTTGAATCTCGTATTTTGATGATGAAACTACTTGATATATGTTTATGATTTAATCTACGTTTTGAGTGACGCCGGATGCTTCGATCAGGATGAGACAATTAAAGCAGGAAAATCATGTTGTGCTGGAGGAACATGTAAGAAGATTGGACGTCGGTCCGGTGGATCGATCGACGTATCGATAGAAGGCTTCGGGCCGTGGACTTGGGAATCAGGCCAAGAAGAGCGGGTATTGTGCCAAGGATATCGGCGTTGCGGAGTCAACTAGTCGATTGGGCAATAGGCTGCAGGAGAGGACGATGCGCCGAATAAACGGATGAAGCGTCGAGGGACCAATGACATGCCGGACAACTTGGTTAATTGCTTAGGATTAATTGTCTCGATCGAAGTTTTGTTTTAAGTGTGCAGGATTAACTACAATGGAAGAAAGACATGCAGTAGGAGTTGCGTCGGAATCAAGACAATGATCACGTTGGGAGTTCGAGAGTTCGACGGAAGTTCGGACAGTCGTTGGAGGTTCTGCGGGAATAAATCCGAGAAGTCCATGAGCTTGCCAAAGAAGCTCATCAGAACTCGCCAAGTGGATCGTCGCAAGTCCAGGAGTTTGCCGGAAGTCCGCAGGAGCATCACCGAGGGTTCATCGGATGATCGACAGAAGTTCACTGGAAGCTCGCCGGAAGAAGCGATTGAAGCACCGGAGCAAGTTGCAGTAAATGTCTTAGGAAATATCGTAGTTAGCACAATGATTAAGTTGGAAATGGGAGGTGATCCCATTAACTTAATCTTGGGGCAATTGGGCCCCTGAAAAACCCAAATTGGGACGAATGGATCAACCCATTCGGACCCTGATTTCTGCCAAGCAGTTGAACCCCCCAAGCCAGGCGGTGGCACCACTTGGGCTCAGTCTCCGAGCGAGACTGGGCGGTGCAACCGCCCCAGCCAAGAGGTGGCACCGCTAGGGCTCGGTCTCCGAGCTCTGGCTGAGCGGTGCAACCGCCTCAATCAGGCGGTGGCACCGCCTGAGCTCAGTCTTCGAGCTCTGGTAGAAGGTGCAACCGCCCCTAATAGAGGTGGCGCCGCCAAAAGGCTCAGTCTTCGAGCTTTGCCAAGTGGTGTGTAACATCCCTCATTTCTGAATTTTCGTATAAGTTTCTAATTGTAATGTAAGTATCTATTTTAAATTTGATATAATAACAAAAATATGAATCTGAAAACTTATTCATAAGATTTGGGGGATTTGTTCAAAAAGAAAACAAAAATATGAGGACCTATATGTAAACCCTGATGACCTAATCGTAAATATAATAGTACAAGGACTAAACTGCAAAATGCACAAAAATACAAATCCCATCGTTTAAGCCTCTCTGCCTTAGTTCTTAAGGAACTAGAGAAGGCAGCTATGTGAATGAATAGAGAATGAAAGAAAGAAGAAGAGGAAAAAAAAAGGGGGAAGAAGAAGAGGAAAAAAATTGGGGCTTTGAGGTTTCTTACTTAAATCTTCTCAATTGGGGTCATAATTCTCAAAGGCAAGTATTCTAACCCCATCATACAGAAGTATTTGTCGCTATTCTTATATTTATTCTGAAAGATTTCTACTTAGACCCTGATATTTCTCTCTTTGGACATAAAAGCAAGGATCTGGAATTTTTTCGGTAAACTGACCCCTATACACTGTTTCAACTATAATTTTTAGCACCAAATGTGGATTTAGGCAGGACCAAGCTCGTTTGAAATTAGACTCATATATCTTTCTTTTGACACTATTTTGTAGATTTTGGACACCGAATACTTACCCAAAAGTCTGTTTCAAATGAGCCTATATATGCTGCAGAACATTGATCAAAATTTCTGACCTTTTGATACTAAAATACCTATAAGTCCCTGTTGAAAATTCTAATTTGTACCAAAATAAATTCATTCGAAACTAGACTTAAAGACCTAAATTTAGAATTCATATGCCTATCCTGTTATCTATTAAATTCGACCCTATGAATTCTACAAGGCAGTGATTTTGTTTTTGACCTTGTGTTACCAAATCAAAGGTAACTCCTTGTTGGAAACCATGATTCGTACGAAGTTTATTTCATCAGAAAATAGATTGATATATCTTTCAACATTAGCCTTCTTGATGGTATTGGATCATAATTGAAAATCTGAAGTATTTATCCAATGTGCCTCTTGAATTCTGTCAGAAATCGAGCATTGATCGATTTCGCATCGTCTTTTTTCATTCGTTTAGAAATAGATTTTAGTCAATTCCCTTCACTCAATTATGGCTTATACTAATGCTTGAATTCTCATTTGCTCTTGTCTATAAATTATTTTCATTTCTGAACATATTGTGTAGCGTTTATGCTATATCACATTGACTTATATAGGCACATATATATCCCATTATTCTGCATTTGCTTTCGATATCGGCCTATTCTAGTTTCATTCCTTTGGACATCGAATTCAGCTAACCTTCTTATTTGAATTGAATTGTATGTGATTGCTTGGATTCCGTGTGTGCCTTTGCTTTCATTTCCTTTCAAGTATGATTACAATGGTGAATGATTATTGCTTACTTCGTATTGACTCGTAAAGGCACATGTACGTTTTGTTGTTCCGCGTGTGCTTCCGATATGTGCTATTCATTGTTCATACTATCATTTTGTACTCTAGTGTTTGTGGGATATTGTGAACATTTGCTAGAAATGGTGAAGGGAGTTATGCATAGAGCCTGAGATGCTCTGCCAGCCCTTATGACTTCACTCAGACGTGGGTGGATGGAGCTCCCAAACGTGGGAGACCTCCTAGACGTTGGAGACTTATGTTTGGTGGTCATTCAGAAATGGATGTACCAAATTATGTTATGGTCCCACTACACCTTCTGTATGTTTGATATGATATCCAGAGCTTTGGTTTTGTGTTTCTGTACATGCTTTGGATAAGAATGATATGAATGCAACGTCAAATATGACGTTTAAGCTTCTGTTTGGTATTTGTTATTGATATGCTCCGAAATGTTCCAAACGCCATTGATATGCTCCGGAACATTTCATACACCACTGATAAGCTCTGAAATATTTCATTTGTTATTTATATGCTCCGAAATATTTCATTCATTGTTGATATGCTTCGAAATGTTTCATACACCATTTATATGCTCCGGAACATTTCATACAGCATTGATAAGCTCCAAAATGTTTCATTTGTTATTTATATGCTCCAAAACGTTTCATTCGTTGCTGATATGCTCCAATTACTCTATGCCCCATCTGTTATGAACCAAATATGTTTGATTGAAATGACAATTGTGATTCTGCATCTAATGATATTACGTCTATGAATTATTATATTCTGCCTTGCATTTTGAAAACTTATTTATTTGGAAATTGCCCTCTTTTACCATGGAAATGTTAGTCACTTGCTGAGCTTTATATGCTCACCCTGTTGTTGTATAAATTTTTCAGGATAGCTTGTCGCTCGCTTAAATGTTAATATTGGCTGAGGTAGTGGAAAGCTAAAGGATTTTGGGCAGATCTTTAGTAGTATATATGTTTTTGTTGTATAAGCACACTCTGCATCTAATGAAATGTTGACGATGAATCTAAACTTGTGGATTTTGTATAAGTTTAAAGGACCTCTCGTGTCTAGGATTCTGGAATGTTAAGTATAATTCGTGTAATGATATGAACTTATGGTAAATGTTGGTTTTGTGACTGTATAGACTCCCATACTTGTGAATTTATGTTGTAGTTATTATTTTGGTGAGTTGGGTTCAGATTTTATAAATCATCGAGCGATGTGTTGTATGTTTATGAACTACACAGGGTTTATAAATTTGTAGCTTATAGAGGTGAAATTTTGATCTGAATATTTTTTTAGTGACCTCAAATGTGTGATTGGATCCTGGATGGATTTGTTTTGAAAAAAATTTAATATCATGGATATTATTTGAGGGGGCGTGACAGAGGTGGTATCAGAGCATAGTTTGAGGATCACTGAAATATTTGATATGTTGTCGTGCAAAATATATTGAGGTCTAATGAACTATAGTGATTGGTCAAAATTTTCATTGATGCATTTTAGGAATCTCGGATGATGAGGACATTTGGTCCTCCTATTCCATTTGTTTCTGATTAATTTAGGAGAATGAAAGGGTTGATTGAGGACACTAAATCGGAATAGCGCAATGAAAGCATGGTGGACCTAATTTCATTGGTGGTAGAAAAATGGATGATGTAAATAGAGAAGATATTTGATGTACAGAATTGTTCTGATGATCGAAAGATTTCCTTTGCCACCTTATATTGGAAGTAGAAGCTGATCATTAATGGCAACAATGAAAAGAATTTTTTTAGATCAGTTGCAAGAATGATAAGGACAAGTTTACCAATAAAAATATGATTAGAAATGAATCAAAAAGTGATAACAAGAGGGTTAAGACATTTGGATTTGAAAAGGAAGTCACCACAAAATATTCAATCATGTGTGAATTGTAAGTTAAATTATGAAACAAATTTATATTTTCGGGTGACTGGAGTCTATTTGCTTGTGGAAAGTTGGATCATAAAATAAAAGACTGCCCCTTGAACAAGAAGAAAGAGTCACTACCTCATAAATCATTAGCCCGTGTTAAAGTGTATGCTATCACTGAATATGATTCTAAAACTTCTGAATTAGTGGTCGAAGGTATTATGCATGTTTATGAAAGAATGCAAATATTTGTTTGACCATGGGTCCTATCTACGATTTGATTCGTAATATTTTGCTTATAACTTGGGCATTCAACCTAGACCACTGCATTATGTGATATATGTAAATATGATCATTGGAGATTCTTTGATAACGAACTTGAACCTGATCCTCTTGTCCGATTTTATTGGAGAACTTGAACTTTTTGCTGATTTAGTTCTCCTAGAGATTTGAAGTTTTGATATTATACTTAGTATGAATTGGCTATCTTCCTATCATACCAGTATGGATTGGTATATAACGAATGATTACTTTTTGTATATTTGATCAGTCGATCTTTTATTTTCAAAGTATTAGAAATGATTTATCTCCTTGCCTAATGTATCCCAGGATGACTTGCTTGGATTACGTCCAAATGTGACTTTGCTTTTGATTTGGTCCTTGGGACAATCTCAATATCTAAGCCTCTCTAAAGAATGATATCATTTAAGTAAGTAGAATTGAAAAAGCAACTACAAGGACTATTAAATAAGGATTTTATTTGGCTTAATATTTCATCATGGGGTGATCTTAGTTAAAAAGATGGATGGAACATTGAGGCTTTGTATTGATTATAGACAGTTGAATCTGGTGACCATAAAAAACAAGTATCCCATAGCCAGAATTGATGATTTGTTTGGTCAACCGTAGGGTGCACAAGTATTCTCTAAGATTGACTTGAGATCAGGTTACTATCAGTTGAAGATCAAGGAGGAGATATTCCAAAAACAGCTTTTAGAACTCGATATGGGCACTATGAATTCTTGGTGATGCCTTTTTGGTTTGACTAATGCCCCTGCAGCTTTTATGGAACTAATGAATATGATATTTCAATCGCTCTTGGATGACTGTGTAATTGTATTCATTGATGACATATTGGTGTATTCAAGGAGTAATCAGGAGCATGAGGAACATTTGAGAAATGTATTGTCCATACTAAGAGAAAAGAAGTTGTATGCAAAGTTCAACAAATGTGAATTTTGGTTGAATGAAGTTGCTTTCTTAGGCCATGTGATTTCAGGGAAGGGTATATCTGTTGATCCAAAGAAAGTGGAAGCTGTTGTTGAATGGGATGTACCAACAAATGTAACAGAAGTTAGAAGCTCCTTGGGCATGGTAGGTTATTACAGGAGATTTATGGAGGGATTTTCTCGAATCGCTCAACCTCTCACCAACCTCACTAAAAAGAATGTGAAATTTGTATGGGGTGATGATTGTTAGAAAAGTTTTCAAGAGTTAAAAAGAAGATTGACTAGTGCCCCTATTCTAACTATTCCAAGTGGTAGTGAGGGATTTGTAGTTTATACTGATGCTTCAAGAAAGGGCCTTGGATGTGTTTTGATGTAGGAAGGGAGAGTGATTGCTTATGCTTCTAGGCAACTAAAAGGTTATGAATTGAATTATCCAACTCATGATTTGGAATTGGCAACAATTATTTTTGCTCTAAAGATTTGGAGACATTATTTGTATGGTCGACAATTTAAAATCTTTACTGATCACAAGAGTTTAAAATATATTTTCACTCAGAAAGAGTTAAATATGAGGCAGCGAAGATGGATAGAACTTCTAAAGGATTATGATTGTGCCATCCGTTATCACCCGGGCAAAGCCAATGTTGTAGCTGATGCACTTAGTAAAAAATCTATAAGTTTTATGGCTAGTCTGGTCGTGAAGCAATGAAAGTTATTAGAAGAAAATTTTGATTTGAAAGCTTTGAGGAAAGAGCAAGACTCGAAGATATTGATGGCCTTCATTCAAGTGCAATCTGATCTTATTCAACAAATTAAGGAAGGACAATTACGAGATCCACATTTAATTTACTTGAGGAATGAAGTAGAAAAGGAATTGAAGCCAAAATTTCAAGTTTCAAAGGATGGCCTATTGAGATTTGGGGGGAGAGTATGTGTACCAAATGAACCAAATATCAAGAATCAAATCCTAAAGGAAAGTCATACTTCAAAGTACACCATGCATCCTAGGAGCACTAAGATGTATAGAGATCTCCAAAGTCATTATTGGTGGGAAGGCATGAAGAAGGAAATTGCAATGTATGTTTCAAAATGTTTGACTTGTCAGCAAATCAAAGTAGAACACCAAAGACTTGGAGGGTTGTTGCAACCTTTAGATATTCCTGAATGGAAATAGGAATGTGTTACCATGGATTTTGTTCCAAGACTACTCAGAACCTCTAAAAAGTATGATGGTATTTGGGTTATCATTGATAGGTTCACAAAATCTGTACATTTCCTATCGATTAATATGACTTATTCGCTTGATAGACTTGCAGATGTATATGTCAATAAAATAATAAGACTTCATGGTATTCCAAAGGAGATCATCTCAGATAGAGATTCTAGATTTCTCTCTATATTCTAAAGAAGATTATAAGAATCGATGGGCACTAAAGTCAAGTTTAGTACTGTCACGCCCCCTCAAAATATCCATGATTTTTAAAATTTTCATCACAGACCAATCCAGGATCCAAACTAACGTTTGAGGACACTGAAAAACATTCTATTCAAATTCACATCTATAAAACCTGTGCAGTTTATAATCATATATCACATCACTCGATAATTCACATTTATGGCAACCCAAGCCAACTTAACAAACATGAACAACATTTATAAATCCACAAGCTAAGTAATTTATACAATCAGAACTCCAACTCTTCACCACAAGTTTGTATCATTATAAATTAGACTTAACATTCTGAAATTCCTAATAAGAGAGATCTCCTATCACTTTGACATAGTATATCCATTTCGATTCATCGACAACATTTCATTACATACAAAACATACTTATACAACAATATCATAATAACCAACCAGACTTGCCCATAATTCTGAATAGCTATCCACTGCCTCAACCCAAATCAAACATCTCGAAGAGTGAAAAGCTGACCTGAAAGATTTATATAACAATGGAGTAAGCCAAAAACGGCTCAGCAAGTGACAAAGAAAATTCAGAATAAAAAGAACGATTTCCAACAAGGTATCTTAATGCAAGGCAGAATACAAGAATTCTCAAGGATACCATCTCATTAGATACAAAATCATATGTATCATGTCATTCAAACATATTTGATTCATAACAAGTGGAGCATGGAGTAATTGGAGCATATCAATGGCAGATAGGACATTTCAGAACATATCAGTTCATAGCAAATGGAGCACAGAGTAATTGGAGCATATCAATGGCAGATAGGACATTTCAGAACATATCAGTTCATAGCAAATGGAGCACAGAGTAATTGGAGCATATCAATGGCAGATAGGACATTTCAGAACATATCAGTTCATAGCAAATGAAGCACAGAGTAATTGGAGCATATCAGTAACGAATGAAACATTTCGGAGTTTATCAATGGCGTATGAAATGTTCCGGAGCATATCAACGGCATATGGAACATTTCGAAGCATTTCAACAGTGAATGAACCATTTCAGAGCATGTCAAAAACAAATACCGTACAGAAGCTCAAACGTCATCCTTGACGTTGCAATCAGATCATTCTTATCCAAAGCATGTACAGAAACACATAACCAAAGCTCTGGATATCATATCAAACATAAAGGTGTAGTGGGACCTCGAACAGAACGTGATACATCCATTTCTGAATGACCACCAGACAGAAGTCTCCCACGTTTGGGAGCTCCATCCACCCACGTCTAGGTGAAGTCAGAGGGGGCCGGCAGAGCATCACAAGCTCTAAGCACATACCCTTTACCATTTCTGGCAAAGGTCCAGACAGTCCCACAACCACCAGAGTACAAGAGGGCAGTTTTAGCAAAAAGTAGCATATATCGGAAGCACACGCGGAACAACAAACATACATGTGCCTTTACGAGTCAAATACGATGCAAGCAACAATCTCTCACAAAGGTATTCAGATTTGGAATGAAATAAAAGCAAGAGTATACACGGATTCCAAACAATCATATATAACTCAATTCAAATAAGAAGGTTAGATGAATTCGATATCTAAAGGAATGAAACTAGAATAGGCACACATCGAAAGCAAATGCGGAACAATGGGTTATACATGTGCCTATAGGAGTCAATACGATATAGCTTAAACGTTACACAAGAGTTTTCAAGAATGCAAATAATTTGAAGGACAAGAGCATACAAGAATTCAAAGCAGTAATATAAAGCTCAATTGAATAAGAAGGCTAAAGGATATCAATTTCCAAAGGAATGAAAACCAGAATATGAGAAATCGACCAAAGCTCGATTTCTGGCAGAATACAAGAGGAACATTGAACAAATAATTCAAACTATCAATCGTGCTCCAATTTACTCAGAAATAATCATTGGATAATACTTTCAGATAAGACAGGATTCATATGAATTGAACTGTCCAACAGAGAGAGTTACAAATAATTTGGTAAACAAGGGTCGTAGAACAAAATCTCTGTTTGGCAGAATTCATAATGTCAGATTCAACAGATACTTGGGCAGGTGTTTGGATTCAAAATCTTTCAATCCATATATCAAATGAAAGATCTAGGAGTCTAGTTTCCAATGGAATCAGTTTTGAACAAATCAGAGTTTCCAACAAAGACTTATAGGCTGCTCGGTATCAAAAGGTCAGAATCTCAGAAGTTGCACAGATTCGAATCGTTACGTCTAAACAGGAGATATATCAAATGCAAGGCTAGAACAATTCAAAGTTCCTCATATTCAAAGCAAATGTAGAGATAAAAATGACAGTGAGAAAAGATCAGGATACTTGCAATAGGAAGGATTAGAACAATTACAAGAGGAACGATCGGGAAACTTGCAACAAGAAATATCAGAGCAATTATAGGAGAAACGATCAGGGAACTTGCCTTTCAAATATTTTGATCTGAATATCCAAGGAAGGTGTCATTCCAATCCTTCTACTTTTCCTCCGTGTCCTCTCTCTGTTTCGTTTTGTGCTCCCGTTTTATTCCTTTCTTCGCAACTACACCACGTGTCAAACATCGAGGCACAATCACCTGCTCTCTCTTACTCTTATTCCTTCTTTTTCTTTCCCAAATGCAGCTGCCACAGCCGCCGCCGCTGCCGCTGCCACAATCGCAGCCCCTTCCACCGCACTACCTTCCTTCCTCCCTTCTCTCGCAAACATAACTACTGCATACGCAGTCGCTGCCGCTGCGGTCGCAATCCCGTCCGCAGCCCCCTTTTCCCCTTTCCTTTCTTTTCTTTCCCAGCTACAACTGCCGCAGTCGCAGTCGCAGCCATGGCCGCAGCCACCACAGCCACAGCCTCTTCTCCCCCCCCTGCTCTATTTCCTCTCCTTCTCTTCCAACTTCAGCTTCCACTGCCACAGCTGCCTCCCCTTCTCCTCTTCCTCTCTTCTTCCCTTTTCCTTTCTCTTCTTCTTCCTTTCCTTTTCTTCTTTCCCAACTGCACTGCTGCAGTCGCGGCCGCAGCCATGGCCGCAACCTCTTCTTCCTCCTATGCTCATCTTCCTCTCCTTCTTCTCTTCCAACTGCAGCTGCCATCGCAGCAGCCGCAGCCCCTTCTCTTCCCCTTCTCTTCTTCCTCCCCTTCCCTTCTTCCTTCCTCTTCCTCTTTCCCTGCCACAGCTGCAGCTGCCACAACCGCAGCCGCAGCTACTTCTTTCCCTTCTCCTCTTCCTCCTCCTTTCTTTCTTCTTCTTCTCTTCTTCTCCTTCCTCCCCTTCTTCTCCCCGACGAACAGCACCTCCTTTCCTCTGTTTCCTCCTGGAGGAAATAGAGGTGCCGCATCTTCACCCGCTTCTACTTCTTCTCTTCTTCCTCACCATCTCTTCCTCTCCTTCTCTTCCAGCTGCAGCTTCCACCGCCGCAGCCGCAGCTCCTCCTTTCCCTTCTCTTCTTCTTCTCCTCTTCTACTTCCCTCCTTTGTTTCCTCTGCAGGAAACAGAGGTATGACAACCTCTTCTCCTACTTCCTCATCCTCTTCTTTTCCTCTTCTTCTTCTTCTCCTCTTCGAACGCCCCACACCTCTCCTCTGTTTCCACCTGCAGGAAACAGAGGTGCTGCAGCCCTAGCTGCTGCCACCTCTCGCTCTTCTCCCTCTTCCCTCTCTTTTCCCTCTTCTTCTCCTTCTCTTCTTCTCCTCTTCCTTTTTCCTCCCCAATGCCACACACCTCCTCGCTGCAGCCTTGCCGCTGCTATCCTCCTCTCTTCTTCTTCTTCTTCTTCTTCTTCTTCTTCTTCTTCTTCTTCTTCTTCTTCTTTTTCTTCTTCCCTTCTCCTCCCCAACGCCCCACACATCCTCTCCTCTGTTTCCACCTGCGGGAAATAGAGGTGCAGCAGCCCTAGCTGCTGCTGCTGCCTCTCCCTCTCCTCTCCATCTTCCCTCTCTTCTTCTTCTTCTTCTTCTTCTTTTGTTCTCTTCTCCCTCTTCCTCCTCTCTTCTTTTCCCTCTTCTTCTTCTTTCTTCTCTCCTCACGCCCCACCGCTCCTCTCTATTTCTCGAAGAAACAGAGAGTGCGTGGGAGGCGGTGGGATAAAACCGAAATTTTTGGTTTTCTTTATTTTCTTTTCATTTTGCAACTTAGCAGTTTAGTCCTTGAAATTTTTATATTTACATATAGGTCCTCAAGTTTTCATATAAATCCTTATTAATAATTTTCAAAAGTGAGGGATATTACACTCTCCCCTCCTTAAAAGAAAATTTAGTTCTCTAAATTAATCATAGCTCAATCGACGAAAAGATGAGGATTATGATATCTTTATTTCCTCCTCCTACTCTCAAATAATTTCATCAGTACAATATAATGACATAATTATCCAAGAGTGACCGAAATATTCTCCTCCTTGATCCTCAATAGACGGTAACCCGACCTTTAATCAATTTCTAAAAATACTTACGCACCCTGTAATTAATCAAGCAAGTCGTTACTTTAGAAAATACTCGTTTTTTATGATCACTTGATTCAACTATCCATAATCAATACAAAGCCTCAATGTTCCATCCATCTTTTTAACTAATACCAGAGCACCCCATGATAAAATATTAAGCCAAATAAAATCCTCATTTAATAATTCTTGTAGTTGTTTTTCTAATTCCACTTACTCAAATGATATCATTCTCCAAAGAGGCTTAGATATTGGGATTGTCCCAAAGACCAAATCATAAGCAAAGTCACGTTTGGAGGTAATCCAAGCAAGTCATTCTGGGATACATTAGGCAAGGAGATAAATCATGTCCAATACTTTCAAAATAAAAGATCGGTTGATCAAATGTATAAAAAAGTGATCATTTGTTATATACCAATCCATACTGGTATGATAGGAAGATAGTCAATCCATACCATGTATAATATCAAAACTCCAAATCTCTAGGAGAACTAAATCAACGAAAAAGTTCAAGTTCTCCAATAAAAATCAAACAAGAGGACTAGATTCAAGTTCGTTATCAAAGAATCTCCAATGATCGTATTTTACATATATCACATATTACAGTGGTCTAGGTTGAATACCCAAGTGATAAGCAATATGTTACGAATCAAATCGTAGATAGAACCCATGTTCAAACAAATATTTGCATTCTTTCATAAACGTGCATAATACCTTCGACCACTAATTCAGAAGTCTTAAATTATATTCAGTGATAGTATACACTTTGACATGGGCTAATGATTTATGAAGCAGTGACTCTTTCTTATTGTTCAAAGGACAGTCTTTTATTTTATGATCCAACTTTCTACAAGTAAAATAGACTCCAATCACCCGAAACACAAATTTGTTTCATAATTTAACTTATAATTCACACATGATTGAGTCTTTTGTGGTGACTTCCCATTTCAAATCCAAATGTCTTGACCCTCTTGTTATTACTTTCTGATTCATTTCCAATCATATTTTTATTTCTAAACTTATCCTTATTATTCTTGCCACATATCTCCAAAAATTCTTTTCATTGTTGCCAATAATAATCAGCCTCTACTTCCAATATAAGGTAGCAAAAGAAATCTTTTGAATATTAGAACAATTTTGTATATCAAATATCTTCTCCATTTGCATCATCCATTTTTCTACCACCAATGAAATTAGGTTCATCATGCTTCTGCTGCGCTACTCTGATTCAATATCCCCAATCAATCCTTTCATTCCACTTAATTAATCAGAAACAAATGAAATAGAAGGACAAAATGTCCTCATCATCCCAGATTCCTAAAATGCATCAAAGAAAATTTCCACCAATCACTATGGTTCATTAGACCTCAATATATTTTGCACGTCAACATATCAAATATTCTAGTAATCCTCAAACAATGCTCTGATACCACCTCTGTCACGCCCCCTCAAAATATCCATGATTTTTAAAATTTTTATCACAGACTAATCCAGGATCCAAACTAACGTTTGAGGACACTGAAAAACATTCTATTCAAATTCACATCTATAAAACCTGTGCAGTTTATAATCATATATCACATCACTCGATAATTCACATTTATGGCAACGCAAGCCAACTTAACAAACATGAACAACATTTATAAATCCACAAGCTAAGTAATTTATACAATCAGAACTCCAACTCTTCACCACAAGTTCGTATCATCATAAATTAGACTTAACATTCTGAAATTTCAAATAAGAGAGATCTCCTAACACTTTGACATAGTATATCCATTTCGATTCATCGACAACATTTCATTATATACAAAACATACTTATATAACAATATCATAATAACCAACCAGACATGCCCATAATTCTGAATAGCTATCCACTGCCTCAGCCCAAATCAAACATCTCGAAGAGTGATAAGCTGACCTGAAAGATTTATATAACAACGGAGTGAGCCAAAAACGGCTCAGCAAGTGACAAAGCATATTCAGAACAAAAAAAACGATTTCAAAAAGTACGGTATCTTAATGCAAGGCAGAATATAAGAATTCTCAAGGATACCATCTCATTAGATACAAAATCATATGTATAATGTCATTCAAACATATTTGATTCATAACAAATGGAGCATAAACTAATTGGAGCATATCAATGGCAGATAGGACATTTCAGAACATATCAGTTTATAGCAAATGGAGCACAGAGTAATTGGAGCATATCAATGGCAGATAGGACATTTCAGAACATATCAGTTCATAGCAAATGGAGTACAGAGTAATTAGAGCATATCAATGGCAGATAGGACATTTCAAAACATATCAGTTCATAGCAAATGGAGCACAGAGTAATTGGAGCATATCAGTAACAAATGAAACATTTCGGAGTTTGTCAATGGCGTATTAAATGTTCCGGAGCATATCAACGGCATATGGAACATTTCGAAGCATATCAACAGTGAATGAACCATTTCAGAGCATATCAAAAACAAATGCCGAACAGAAGCTCAAACGTCGTCCTTGACGTTGCAATCATATCATTCTTATCCAAAGCATGTACAGAAACACATAACCAAAGCTCTGGATATCATATCAAACATATAGAAGGTGTAGTGGGACCTCGAACAGAATGTGATACATCGATTTCTGAATGACCACTAGACAGAAGTCTCCCACGTTTGGGAGCTCCATCCACCCACGTCTAGGTGAAGTCAGAGGGGGCCGGAAGAGCATCACAGGCTCTAAGCACATACCCTTTACCATTTCTGGCAAAGGTCAAGACAGTCCCACAACCACCAGAGTACAAGAGGGTAGTTTTAGCAAAAAGTAGCATATATCGGAAGCACACGCGGAATAACAAACATACATGTGCCTTTACGAGTCAAATACGATGCAAGCAACAATCTCTCACAAATGTATTAAGATTTGGAATGAAATAAAAGCAAGAGTATACACGGATTCCAAACAATCATATATAACTCAATTCAAATAAGAAGGTTAGATGAATTCGATATCCAAAGGAATGAAACTAGAATAGGCACACATCGAAAGCAAATGCGAAACAATGGGTTATACATGTGCCTATAGGAGTCAAAACGATATAGCTTAAACGTTACACAATAGTTTTCAAGAATGCAAATAATTTTAAGGACAATAGCATACAAGAATTCAAAGCAGTAATATAAAGCTCAATTGAATAAGAAGGCTAAAGGATATCAATTTCCAAAGGAATGAAACAATAATATGAGAAATCGACCAAAGCTCGATTTCCGGCAGAATACAAGAGGCACATTGAGCAAATGATTCAAACTATCAATCGTGCTCCAATTTACTCAGAAATAATCATTGGATAAAACTTTCAGATAAGACAGGCTTCATATGAATTGCAATGTCCAACAAAGAGAGTTACAAATAATTTGGTAAACAAGGGTCGTAGAACAAAATCTCTATTTGGCAGAATTCATAATGTCAGATTCAACAGATACCTGGGCAGGTGTTTGGATTCAAAATCTTTCAATCCATATATCAAAAGAAAGATCTAGGAGTCTAGTTTCCAATGGAATCAGTTTTGAACAAATCAGAGTTTCCAACAAAGACTTATAGGCTGCTCGGTATCTAAAGGTTAGAATCTCAGAAGTTGCACAGATTCGAATCGTTACATCTAAACAGGAGATATATCAAATGCAAGGCTAGAACAATTCAAAGTTCCTCATATTCAAAGCAAATATAGAGATAAAAATGACAATGAGGAAAGATCAGGATACTTGCAATAGGAAGGATTAGAACAATTACAAGAGGAACGATCGGGAAACTTGCAATAAGAAATATCAGAGCAATTATAGGAGAAACGATCAGGGAACTTGCCTTTCAAATATTTTGATCTGATTATCCAAGGAATGTGTCAGTCCAATCCTTCTACATTTCCTCCGTGTCCTCTCTCTGTTTCGTTTTGTGCTCCCGTTTTATTCCTTTCTTCGCAACTACACCACGTGTCGAACATCGAGGCACAGTCACCTGCTCTCTCTTACTCTCATTCCTTCCATTTCTTTCCCAAACGCAGCTGCCACAGCCGCCGCCGCTGCCGCTGCCACAATCGCAGCCCCTTCCACCGCACTACCTTCCTTCCTCCCTTCTCTCGCTGACATAACTGCTGCATATGCAGTCGCTGCCGCTGCGGCCGCAATCCCATCCTCAGCCCCTTTTTCCCCTTTACTTTCTTTTCTTTCCCAGCTGCGACTGTCGCAGTCGCAGTCGCAGCCATGGCCGCAGCCACCACAACCGCAGCCTCTTCTCCCCCCCTGCTCTATTTCCTCTCCTTCTCTTCCAGCTGCAGCTGCCACTGCCACAGCTGCCTCCCCTTCTCCTCTTCCTCTTTTCTTCCCTTTTCCTTTCTCTTTTTCTTCCTTTCCTTTTCTTCTTTCCCAGCCGCACTACTGCAGTCGCAGCCGCAGCCACAGCCGCAACCTCTTCTTCCTCCCATGCGCATCTTCCTCTCCTTCTTCTCTTCCAACTGCAGCTGCAATCGCAGCAGCCACAGCCCCTTCTCTTCCCCTTCTCTTCTTCCTCCCCTTCCCTTCTTCCTTCCTCTTCCTCTTTCCCTACCACAGCTGCAGTTGCCATAGCCGCAGCCGCAGCTACTTCTTTCCCTTCTCCTCTTCCTCCTCCTTCCTTTCTTCTTTTTCTCTTCTTCTCCTTCCTCCCCTTCTTCTCCCCGACGAACAGCACCTCCTTTCCTCTGTTTCCTCCTGCAGGAAACAGAGGTGCCGCCTTTCACCCGCTTCTACTTCTTCTCTTCTTCCTCACCATCTCTTCCTCTCCTTCTCTTCCAGCTACAGCTTCCACCACCGCAGCCGCAGCTCCTCCTTTCCCTTCTCTTCTTCTTCTCCTCTTCTACTTCCCTGCTCTATTTCCTCTGCAGGAAACAGAGGTATCACAACCTCTTCTCCTGCTTCCTCTTCCTCTTCTTTTCCTCTTCTTCTTCTTCTCCTCTTCGAACGCCTCACACCTCTCCTCTGTTTCCACCTGCAGAAAACAGAGGTGCTGCAGCCCTAGCTGCTACCACCTCTCGCTCCTCTCCCTCTTCCCTCTCTTTACCCTCTTCTTCTCCTTCTCTTCTTCTCCTCTTCCTTTTTCCTCCCCAACGCTACACACCTCCTCGCTGCAGCCTTGCCGCATCTATCCTCCTCTCTTCTTCTTCTTCTTCTTCTTCTTCCCTTCTCCTCCCCAACGCCCCACACATCCTCTCCTCGGTTTCCACCTGCCGGAAACAGAGGTGCAGCAGCCCTAGCTGCTGCTGCTGCCTCTCCCTCTCCTCTCCATCTTCCCTCTCTTCTTCTTCGTTTCTTCTCTTCTCCCTCTTCCTCCTCTCTTCTTTTCCCTCTTCTTCTTCTTTCTTCTCTCCTCATGCCCCACCGCTCCTCTCTGTTTCTCGAAGAAACAGAGAGTGCGTGGGAGGCGGTGGGATAAAACCGAAAATTTCGGTTTTCTTTATTTTCTTTTCATTTTGCAACTTAGCAGTTTAGTCATTGAAATTTTTATATTTACATATAGGTCCTCAAATTTTCATATAAATCCTTATTAATAATTTTCAAAAGTGAGGGATATTACATGTACTGCATATCATCCTTAGACTGATGGTCAGTCAAAAAGAACAATTTAAACACTTGAGGATTTGCTTAGATCCTATGTTATGGATTGGAAAGGTGAATGGGATAAAAATATTTCACTTATTAAGTTCACGTATAATAATAGTTATCATTCAATTATTCGGATGGCTCCTTATGAAGCTTTATATGGGAGAAAGTGTATAACACCTATATGTTGGGAGGAAGTTGGTGACAGAAAGTTGTTAGCACTAGACAAAGTACAAGAAACTACTGAAAAAAAATTCAAGTTATAAGGAAAAGGTTAAAAACTGCTCAGAGTCATCAAAAGAGTTATGCTGACAATAGAAGACGAGATATTGAATTTGAAATCGGAGATTTTGTATTCTTAAAGGTCTCCCCTTCCAAAGGCATTTTAAGGTTTGGGAAGAAAGGAAAGTTAAGCCCAAGATTTATTGGACCTTTTGTGTAATATCCCTCACTTTTGAAAATTTATTAATAAGAATTTATATGTAAATTTGAGGACCTATATGTGAATATAAAAATTTCAAGGACTAAACTGCTAAGTTGCAAAATGAAAAGAAAATAAAGAAAACCGAAAATTTCGGTTTTATCCCACCGCCTCCCACGCACTCTCTATTTCTTTTGAGAAACAGAGAGGAGCGGTGGGGCGTGAGGAGAGAAGAAAGAAGAAGAAGAGGGAAAAGAAGAGAGGAGGAAGAGGGAGAAGAGAAGAAAAGAAGAAGAAGAAGAAGAAGAAGATAGGGAAGATGGAGAGGAGAGGGAGAGGCAGCAGCAGCATGGTGGAAACAGAGGAGAGTATGTGTGGGGCGTTGGGGAGGAGAAGGGAAGAAGAAGAAGAAGAAGAAGAAGAAGAAGAGAGGAGGATAGCTGCGACAAGGCTGCAGCGAGGAGGTGTGTGGCGTTGGGGCGGAAAAGGGAAGAGGAGAAGAAGAGAAGGAGAAGAAGAGAGAAAAGAGAGGGACGAGGGAGAGGAGCGGGAGGTGGCAGCAGCTAGGGCTGCAGCACCTCTGTTTCCTGCAGGTGGAAACAGAGGAGAGGTGTGGGGCGTTCGAAGAGGAGAAGAAGAAGAATAGGAAGAGAAGAAGAAGAGGAAGCAGGAGAAGAGGTTGTGATACCTCTGTTTCCTGCAGAGGAAATAGAGGAGAGGGTGTGTGTGATGCCGGGGAAGTTATATAAATCTGAATATGCTTTTGTTCTGATACCTTTTGTTCTGATGATCGAAATGGATATACTGTGTAAAAGTGTGAGAAGATCTCTCTTATTTGGAATTTCGGAATGTTAAGTCTAATTTATGATGATATGAACTTGTGGTTAATAGTTGGAGTTCTGATTGTATAATTTATTTAGCTTGTGGATTTATAAATATTGTTCATGTTTGTCAAGTTGGCTTGGGTTGCCATAAATGTGAATTATCGAGTGATGTGATATATGATTTTAAAATGCACAGGTTTTATGGATGTGAATTTGATTGAATGTTTTTCAGTGCCCTCAAACGTTAGTTTGGATCCTGGATTGGTCTGTGACAAAAATTTTAAAAATCATGGATATTTTGAGGGGCGTGACATTTTGAGATTCTTGAGAGGGTTGGTTCTGTCGCTTACAATATTGCCTTGCCACCAGCATTGTGCCATATCCATGATATATTTCATGTTTCGATGATTAGGAAGTATATACCTAATCCTTCTCATATCATTGAGTAAGAGCATATGGAGATCGATAAAGATTTATCTTATGTGGAAGAGCCCACTCAAATTGTTGATAAGAAGGAAAAGATCCTAAGGAATCGGGTCATCACTCTGGTGCATGTAATTTGGAGACATCATTCTGGGGAGGAAACAACCCGGGAGCTAGAGGAGGAAATGAAAAAGGTTTATCCCCATCTTTTCATCGATAGAGGTATGATAAATTTAGATGACTAAAATTTTCTTTTAAGGGGGGGGAGAGTGTAACATCCCTCATTTTTGAATTTTCGTATAAGTTTCTAGTTGTAATGTAAGTATCTATTTTAAATTTAATATAATAACAAAAATATGAATCTGAGAACTTATTCATAAGATTTGGGGGATTTGTTCAAAAAGAAAAAAAAAATCCGAGGACCTATATGTAAACCCTGAGGACCTAATCGTAAATATAATAATACAAGGATTAAACTGTAAAATGTACAAAAATACAAATCCCACCGTTTAAGCCTCTCTGCCTTCGTTCTTAAGGAACAAGAGAAGGCAGCTACGTGGATGAACAGAGAAAGAAAGAAAGAAGAAGAGGAAAAAGAAGGGGGAAGAAGAAGAAGAAAAAAATTGGGGCTTTGAGGTTTCTTACTCAAATCTTCTCAATTGGGGTCATAATTCTCAAAGACAAGTGTTCTAACACCTCCTACAGAAGTATTAGTCTCTGTTCTTATATTTATTCTGAAAGATTTCTGCTTAGAACCTGATATTTCTCCCTTTGGACATAAAACCAAGGATATGGAATTTTTTCGGTAAACTGACCCCTATACACTATTTCAGCTATAATTTTTAGCACCAAATGTGGATTTAGGCAGGACCTATCTCGTTTGAAATTAGACTCTTATATCTTCCTTTTGACACTGATTTTGTAGAATTTGGACACTGAATACTTACCCAAACGTCTGTTTCAAATGAGCCTATATATGCTGCAGAACATGGATCAAAATTTCTGACCTTTCGATACTAAAATACCTATAAGTCCCTGTTGGAAATTCTGATTTGTACCAATCAAAACTAGACTTATAGACCTTTCTTTTAACTTATAGATTAAAAATTTTGGAATTCAAATGCCTATCCTGTTATCTATTGAATCCGACCCTATAAATTATGCAAAACATGATTTTGTTTTTTACCTTGTGTTACCAAATCAAAGGTAACTCCTTGTTGGAAACCATGACTTGTACAAAGTTTATTTCATCAGAAAATAGATTGATATATCTTTCAACACTAGCCTCTTGAGGGTATTGGAGCATAATTGAAAATCTGAAGTATTTATCCAATGTGCCTCTCGAATTCTGTTAGAAATCGAGCTTTAATCGATTTTGCATCTTCTGTTTTCATTCGTTTGGAAATAGATTTTATTCAGTTCCCTTCACTCAATTGTGGCTTATAATAATGCTTGAATTCTCGTTTACTCTTGTCTATAAATTATTTCCATTCCTAAACATATTGTGTAGCGTTTATGCTATATCACATTGACTTATATAGGCACATGTATATCCCATTATTCCGCATTTGCATTCGATATGTGCCTATTCTAGTTTCATTCCTTTGGATGTCGAATTTAGCTAACCATCTTATTTGAATTGAATTGTATGTGATTGCTTGGATTCTATGTGTGCCCTTGCTTTTGATTTCCTTTCAAGTATGATTACAATGGTGAAAGATTATTGCTTACTTCGTATTGACTCGTAAAGGCACATGTACGTTTTGTTGTTCCGCGTGTGCTTCCGATATGTGCTATTCATTATTCATACTATCCTTTTGTAATCTGGTGTTTGTGGGATATTGTGAACCTTTGCCAGAAATGGTGAAGGGAGTTATGCATAGAGCCTCATATGCTCTGCCGGCCCTTATGACTTCACTCATACGTGGGTAAATGGAGCTCCCAAACGTAGGAGACCTCCCAGATGTGGGAGACTTATGTTTGGTGGTCATTCATAAATGGATGTACCATATTATGTTATGGTCCCACTACACCTTCTGTATGTTTGATATGATATCCAGAGCTTTGGTTATGTGTTTCTGTGCAAGCTTTGGATAAGAATGATATGAATGCAACGTCAAAGATGACGTTTGAGCTTCTGTTTGGTATTTGTTATTGATATGCTCCAAAATGTTCCACACGCCATTGATATGCTCCGGAACATTTCATACGCCACTGATAAGCTCCGAAACATTTCATTTGTTATTTATATGCTCCGAAATGTTTCATTCATTGTTGATATGCTTCGAAATGTTTCATACGCCATTGATATGCTCTGGAACATTTCATACGTCATTGATAAGCTCCGAAATGTTTCATTTGTTATTGATATGCTCCAAAACATTTCATTCGTTGCTGATATGCTCCAATTACTCTATGCCCCATCTGTTATGAACCAAATATGTTTGATTGAAATGACAATTGTGATTCTGCACCTAATGATATTACGTTTATGAATTATTATATTCTGCCTTGCATTTTGAAAACTTATTTGAGCTTTATATGCTCACCCCGTTGTTGTATAAATTTTTCAAGATAGCTTGTCGCTCGCTTAAATGTTAAGATTGGGCTGAGGCAGTGGAAAGCTAAAGGATTTTGGGCAGATCTTTATTAGTATATATGTTTTTGTTGTATAAGCACACTCTGCATCTAATGAAATGTTGACGATGAATCTAAAATTGTGGATTTTGTATAAGTTTAAAGGACCTCTCGTGTCTAGGATTCTGGAATGTTAAGTTTAATTCGTGTAATGATATTAACTTATGGTAAATGTTGGTTTTGGGACTGTATAGACTCCCATACTTGTGAATTTATGTTGTAGTTATTATTTTGGTGAGTTGGGTTCAGATTTTATGAATCATCGAGCGATGTGTTGTATGTTTATGAACTGCATAGGGTTTATAAATTTGTAGATTATAGAGGTGAAATTTTGATCTGAATATTTTCTTAGTGACCTCAAATGTGTGATTGGATCCTGGATGGATTTGTGTTGAAAAAAATTTAATATCATGGATATTATTTGAGGGGGCGTGACACGGTGCAACCGCCTTAGTCAGGCGGTGCAACCGCCAGATCCCAGAATTCCGGGAATTGATAGTTTTGAGCTCCAAATTCAAACTAGGTTCGGGCCTATAAATACCCCACCCTTTCAGCACTGAAAGGGCACTCAAAACACACCGAAATCCTGATCTTATTCTGTGATTCTTAGAGCTCAAAATTGTTGTAAAGACCAAAAGTTTTTCTCCCTCTTTTCTTCCAAGTTCTAAGGGTTGTATCCTAAGCTTGTCAAAATGAGTGAAACCGTAAAAGGGTGGTTGGCCTTCGCCTATTGAAGGAAGGCCTCTAGTTGACGTCGGTGACCTCGTCGGTGGAGAAAGCCAAAAGTGGAGTAGGTATTAGAACCCTTGCAGATTCTAAACTTGGGGTTGATCTATTTAGGGGATCGGCCTCCTTTGAACTCTATAGGGGTTCCTCCCTCCAAGTTGCTGGTCAAAGGCTGCAGAAAAGATTCATCTATTGCTTGTGAAAAGAGGTGGAATACATGACTATTTTTAGGGCTTCTAAACCATAACTCCTAATAGGACTCTTACTTAAGACTCCTACTTCTAACAAACTCCTAATAGGTCTCCTACTCAAGACTCCTATTCCTTTACAACTCCTTATTCTTCTCTAAGAAATAACCTCCTAACCCTAGCCGGCCACTTCATCTCTTTAATAGGGGTCGGCTTAGGTAGGTTTTACATGAATGTCCCTTTCAATTAGGACTCTCCTAGCTAGAGTGCTAACAAACCCGCCCTCTTCAAATCAGCCTTGTCCTCGAGGCTGATGATTCATGAATTTTGGGAATTTGATCTTCAAGTCATCATAGTTCTCCCAAGCGGCATCTTCTATTAGTAGGTTTTCCCACTGTATTAGCAATTCAATAGTGGATCATCGTCGTCGAGTCACGATCTGTCGATCAATAATGGCACTTGGCTGAGTCTGAAGTTCTCCTTGGGTAGTCATATTTAGTGGGTGACTTTGGGCTGTCTCCAAGTACCTATTTACAACTTCCGTCTGGCCGTCGGTTTGTGGGTGATATGCCATACTCCTTTTCAATTTAGTACCCTGCATATGGAATAACTTTGTCCAAAATCTGCTCATGAAGATGCATGTAGAATTTATCATAAGCACAATGCGTCCCTTATAGTGTAATTCTTTTGAGTCCCAATTGTAATGAGCTATGGGACTTGGTGCTGTTGAATCTCGTATTTTGATGATGAAACTACTTGATATATGTTTATGATTTAATCTGCGTTTTGAGTGACGCAGGATGCTTCGATCAGGATGAGACAATTAAAGCAGGATAATCATGTTGTGCCGAAGGAACATGTCAGAAGATTGGACGTCGGGCCGGTGGATCGGTCGACGTATCGACAGAAGGCTTCGGGCCGTGAACTCGGGCATCGGGCCAAGAAGACCGGGTATTGTGCCAAGGATATCGGAGTTGCGGAGTCAACTGGCCGATTGGGCAATAGGCTGCACGAGAGGACGATGCGCCGAAGAATCGGACGAAGCGTCGAGGGACCAATGACATGTCGGACAACTTGGTTAATTGCTTAGGATTAATTGTCTCGATCGAAGTTTTGATTTGTTGTGCAGGATTAACTACGATGAGAGTAAGATAAGCAGCAGGTGTTGCGCCGGAGTCAAGATCATGATCACGTTGGGAGTTCGAGAGTTCGACGGAAGTTCGGACGGTCGTCGGAGGTTCAGCGAGAACAGATCCGAGAAGTCCAGAAGCTTGCCAAGCGAAGCTCGTCGGAACTTGCCAAGTGGATCGTCGCAAAGTCCAGGAGTATGGCGGATGTCCGCAGAAGGATCACCGAGGGTTTATCGGATGATCGACGGAAGTTCGCCGGAAACTCGCCGGAAGAAGCGATTGACGCATCGGAGCATAGCTGCAGAAGTTGTCTTAGAGTTAATCGTAGTTAGCACGATGATTAAGCTTGAAAATGGGAGGTGATCCCATTAGCTTAATCTTGGGGCAATTGGGCCCCTGAAAAGATTCAAATTGGGCCGAATGGAGCGAACCATTCGGACCCTGATTGCACCAGGCGGTGCAACCGCCTAGGACAGGATGTGCAACCGCCTGGGCTGCGGGACTGGGCGGTGCAACCGCCCCAGCCAGGCGGTGCAACCGCCCAGGCCATATCTTCCAGTGGGATTGGGCGGTGCAACCGCCCCAGCCAAGAGGTGCAACCGCCCAGGGCTCAGTCTCCAAGCGAGACTGGGCGGTGCAACCTCCTATGGCAAGAGGTAGCACCGCCAGAGCTCAAGTTTCGAGCTCTGCCAAGAGGTGCAACCACCGAGCTCGGTCTTCGAGCTCTTGCAGAGAGGTGCAACCTCTTTAGACAGGAGATGCATCGCCTGAGCTCGGTCTTCGAGCTCTGGCAGAGAGGTGCAACCACCTCTGGCAGAGAGGTGCATCAGCCTGAGCTCAGTTTCGAGCTCTGCCAGGTGATGCAACCACCGAGCTCAGACTTCGAGCTCTGCCAGGCGATGCAACCACTGAGCTCAGTCTTCGAGCTCTGGCAGAGAGGTGCAATCGCCTGAGCTCAGTCTTCGAGCTCTGCCAGGCGGTGCCACCTCTCCAGTCAAGAGGTGCAACCGCCTGATCCCCGAATTCCGGGATGTGATCGTTTTGAGCTCCAAATTTGAATTGGGTTGGGGCCTATAAATACCCCACCCATTCAACACTGAATTGGCAACAGATCCACACCGAATTCTTGATCTTTTCAGTGATTCTAAGAGCTCAAATTTGTGTAAAGTCCTAAAGTTCTCCTCCTTCTGTTCTTCAAGTCTTGAGTTGTAAAGAGAGGAGAGAAAGGATCTGTAAAGGTTGTCTTCTGAGCCTGTCAAAAGGAGAGAAACTGTAAAAGGGCAGTTAGCCTTCGCCCATTGAAGGAAGGCAGCTAGTTGACGTCGGTGACCTCGTCGGAGGAGGAAGCCAAAAGTGGAGTAGGTCAAGACTGACCGAACCACTCTAAATCTCTGGTTTGCTTTTACCTTGAGCACTTTTCCATTACTGCAAACCTCCTACATTGCTACTGCCCTCTGCGCCTTTACGAATGAGTTTCTAAGCTCTGATCTTTCAGAATCTGCATTCAAACGTAAATCGTGTTTTCGTACGATCTTCACACTGCAGTTTACGCTTACATTCGGATTCCATTTATAACTGCAAATTGCTTTCTACGTAAAACGCTTTTCAAGGTTCAAAACTGCTTTTAGACGCAAAACTACATTTAGACGTAAAATTACGTTTAGACGTAAAACTGCGTTTAGACGCAAAACTGCGTTTAGACGTAAAACTGCGTTTAGACGTAAAACTGCGTTTAGACGTAAAACTGCGTTTAGACGCAAAACTGCGTTTAGACGTAAAACTGCGTTTAGACGTAAAACTGCGTTTTGACGTAAAACTGCGTTTGGACGTAAAACTGAGTTTGGACGCAAACTGCGCTTAGACGCAAACTGCGCTTAGACGCAAACTGTGCTTAGACGTAAACTGCGCTTAGACGCAAACTGTGTTTAGACGCAAACTGCGCTTAGACGCAAAACTGCGCTTAGACGCAAACTGCACTGTGATTCTGCTTTGATATCGAAATCATTTTTTATCGGACGAACGCAGCTTTAGCTTTTAAATTGCTGTAAGATTTCCGCTGCACTAATTCACCCCCCCCCTCTTAGTGCTCTCGATCCTAACAATTGGTATCAGAGCGGGGTATTTCTCATTTCGGATTTACACCCGAGAGAAATGACTTTTCAAGAGGGCTGTTCGGTCTTTCGTCCACCGTTCTTTAACGGATTGGACTACACTTATAGGAAAACTCGAATGAGAGTTTTCTTAATTTCTCTAAATCTGGATTTATGGAATATCATTGAAAACGGTTTTCAACTTCCCTCCAAACCGATGAACGAATGGTCGGTTTTGGAGAAGAAGAATTTTTCTTTAAACGCAAAGGCTATGAATGCCTTATTTTGCGCATTGGACAAAAATGAGTTCAATCGGATTTCTACGTGTGAAACGACTTTCGATATTTGGCGCACTCTTGAAATCACGCACGAGAGAACTAGTAGAGTCAAAGACTCGAAAGTTATTATTTTACTGCTTGATTTCGAGCTTTTTCATATGAAACCAAGCGAAACCGTTGTTGACATGTACACCCGTTTTACGGATGTCGTCAATGGTTTAAAATCACTTGGTAAAAGCTTTTCGGATTTTGAACTCGTTAACAAAGTTTTGCGCTCACTTTCTAAAACTTGGGATTCAAAAGTAACTGCTATTCAAGAATCGAAAAACTTGAACCATTTTCCACTTGAAGAACTAATTGGTTCATTGATCACATATGAAATGACGTGCAATGCACGTGAAGAACTTGAGAACAACCTTCCAAAGAACTGGAAGGATTTGGGACATAAAACATTTGAAGACCACTCGAGCATAAGCTCAAGTGATGGTGAACTTAAACTACAAATGAAACGAAAATTAAAAAGCAAAAAGAATGGAACTACTTGCTTTAAACGCAAGAAGAAGAATAAAAATTGGGATGAATCGAGCTCATATGAAGACGAGAAAGTCAGCAAAAGCGAGGCGGCAAACTACGCCTTACTAGCCTACGACATTGAGGTAATTAAAATGCCTTTGGTTTATTTTGAAATTACTTGATGCTTTCATGATATATTTTCTTTTTTAGTTTAGAATTAATTTTCTTGAAAATTACATGTTTAAAAATAAAAATACAAAGATTATGATCATGCTGATAATTTCGAAAATAATATTGCATATTTTATGATAAACAAACAAAATAATTTTGATCATGATTAAGAAGTAATAATGTGTATCATGTTTGATTAATATTGTTGAATGAAATCACGTTTGATTTAAAGTAATGCATAAAGATGTAATATGAAATGGTTATTAACAATTTTATGCATGTGATTTTAAGTTATCCATGATCATGAGCATGTTTGATCTTCTTGACTTAATTTCAAGATCTATAGCAAAAATCATGTTTGAATATATGAAAGTGTTAATTTCATTTTCGGATTCACTTAACAATTGGTATCCTAACAATCGGATTTTCTCATACACTTATGAAAAATATTTTTCTAAAATGGATTTGATGAAATGATTCCTGCTTATAAATTCCATCTTGAAATATGAATGATAGTGTTTTTGCTTGCAAAGATTTGTTTCACGTTCATATCTCCTATGATTCATGTGCAGAAAAAGAATTTATAAATCATAATACAATGAGATTTCTTATGCAAAAATAAAGTGCTTTTGTAATTCTTTGCTAAAGAGAATAATTATTAAAATCATGATCTTGGTAATTATAACATAGAGTTCTTTATAAATCAAGATCGTTCATTATGCTCCCTACATTTATCAAAAAGAAGTTCTTCAAATGAAATGCAATTCAATGAAGTGTCATATTGATATATTGAAACTTGGAATATTTTAAAATGTGATCTTGATAAGAATGTTTCAAGTTGCTCTTTGTACTATATCTTTTCGAATGAATCATGAGCCTTGATATCGTATATTTCATAATACAAGATTTATTTGCCTTATGTCTTGAACTTTCATGCTTATCTTAATTTGGCATATAAAGACTAAGGCATGCTTAGATGAAAAGGAATCTCTTAAAAAAAAATGCTTTTCCCATTTGATCGAGATTAATGATTTCATGATATTTTATGAATCTCGAAATTAATTTTAATGACTTGATTATGAACTTCAAGTTAATGATTTAATTTGAATAAGTTTTATCTAAATCATAATCTTGATCTTGCAAAATTGAAGTCACAAATAATATCTTGTGGTATTCATGAATTGATACTCACAATATGAAAGCATTGATATTCATGACTTGAATTGGATTGAAACATTGTATGCTTAATTTAATCATTCTCCTGTGTTTCAAAAATTCCTTAAATGCCTTATGTGATGATTGAAAACTAATCTGCTTTATGATGAATTACGAATCATGACTTGATCTATGATATAAATGCCTTGAAAAGATTGAAATATTTAACACTTTTATGCTCTTCCCCCTACTTTCTTCTTGTTTTCAATGATAAAATGGGGAGAAGTTTTGATCATGCATGGTAGGATATAATTTGACAAAATTGATACCATCATGATATGAAACATTTATGATGTACAATTATGCATGCAATACTTGTGCTTTCTAAATATGATGTGATGTTTTGCATATGATGTAAATCATGATTTAAAATGCTATGAGTGCCAAGTTACACATTTTGAGAAGAAATTGTTATATTGAAATATTAATGTAATTATGAATGGTGATATGATATCATGCATGTAATACTTCAATTTATGATAATGATGCATGCAATGATAAAATATTCATGATGAAAAATTATCTTGACATTCATAACTTGATTATTCATCATTTGTCATGATTTTGAAATCATTGTAAAAGGAAAAGAGAACTACAAAACTATATTCTCTCTTTCTTTTTTTTACAATGACAAAGGGGGAGATAGCTAGCTTGTACAAGTCAAGAAGATGCAAAAACTTGATTGCGAGCTTGCCTATTTTAAGAAGCAAAGATTGCTAACTTGCTTATTTCAAGAAGAAAAATTGTCTTCTTGAACATCACTATCTTGAATATCTCAAGAAGCAAAACTTGCAACTTGCACATTGCAATAGGAAGCAAGAATCATGAGCTTACACAAGAAAGCTATCTTGCATGTGCTTTCGAAACTTTTGCTAGCTTATATATTGTGAAACTTGTATATCGTAAAAATTGCTAGCTTGTTGGTCTAAAGAGAAGCAAAAAGTTGCTATCTCAAAAGAAGAAAATGTGCTATCTTGCCTATCTCAAGAGGCAAAAATGCTAACTTGCGCATCTAGCAAAATGAGCAAAATTTTCAAGAAGCAAGAGTTGCCTTTTGAACATCTCCAATTTGCTAGCTTGCATAATATAGAACTTGCTATCTTGAACATTACCAAAAGTGCTATCTTATATGCTATAAAACTTGCATATCTAAAACTTGATAGCATGAATGTTCTAAGCATGATATAACACTTGCTAAATCTTCTAGCTCCAAGATTGCATGATGATAAAACTTGATATTATGATTTTCATGCAAAGAGTTGAACCAATATCACACACAAACACTTGATTGTGATACTTCTCCTTTTTGTTGATGACAAAGGGGGAGAAGTATGTTGATGACATGACATGTGATGCATAAGTTTATGCATATGTTCATGTTGACGTATTGCAAGTATTCATGATGAATATTGCAATGACTTGAATTCAGTTTGAATTCAAGGTTCTATCAATATGGCATATTGATAGGGGGAGTTTGTTTAAACTCCGGGAGTTAAGTTTAACTCCGTCATCAAGTGGTTGTCATCATCAAAAAGGGGGAGATTGTTGAATCTCGTATTTTGATGATGAAACTACTTGATATATGTTTATGATTTAATCTGCGTTTTGAGTGACGCAGGATGCTTCGATCAGGATGAGACAATTAAAGCAGGATAATCATGTTGTGCCGAAGGAACATGTCAGAAGATTGGACGTCGGGCCGGTGGATCGGTCGACGTATCGACAGAAGGCTTCGGGCCGTGAACTCGGGCATCGGGCCAAGAAGACCGGGTATTGTGCCAAGGATATCGGAGTTGCGGAGTCAACTGGCCGATTGGGCAATAGGCTGCACGAGAGGACGATGCGCCGAAGAATCGGACGAAGCGTCGAGGGACCAATGACATGTCGGACAACTTGGTTAATTGCTTAGGATTAATTGTCTCGATCGAAGTTTTGATTTGTTGTGCAGGATTAACTACGATGAGAGTAAGATAAGCAGCAGGTGTTGCGCCGGAGTCAAGATCATGATCACGTTGGGAGTTCGAGAGTTCGACGGAAGTTCGGACGGTCGTCGGAGGTTCAGCGAGAACAGATCCGAGAAGTCCAGAAGCTTGCCAAGCGAAGCTCGTCGGAACTCGCCAAGTGGATCGTCGCAAAGTCCAGGAGTATGCCGGATGTCCGCAGAAGGATCACCGAGGGTTTATCGGATGATCGACGGAAGTTCGCCGGAAACTCGCCGGAAGAAGCGATTGACGCATCGGAGCATAGCTGCAGAAGTTGTCTTAGAGTTAATCGTAGTTAGCACGATGATTAAGCTTGAAAATGGGAGGTGATCCCATTAGCTTAATCTTGGGGCAATTGGGCCCCTGAAAAGATTCAAATTGGGCCGAATGGAGCGAACCATTCGGACCCTGATTGCACCAGGCGGTGCAACCGCCTAGGACAGGAGGTGCAACCGCTTGGGCTGCGGGACTGGGCGGTGCAACCGCCCTAGCCAGGCGGTGCAACCGCCCAGGCCATATCTTCCAGCGGGACTGGGCGGTGCAACCGCCCCAGCCAAGAGGTGCAACCGCCCAGGGCTCAGTCTCCAAGCGAGACTGGGCGGTGCAACCTCCTCTGGCAAGAGGTAGCACCGCTAGAGCTCAAGTTCCGAGCTCTGCCAAGAGGTGCAACCTCTTTGGACAGGAGATGCATCGCCTGAGCTCGGACTTCGAGCTCTGGCAGAGAGGTGCATCAGCCTGAGCTCAGTTTCGAGCTCTGCCAGGTGATGCAACCACCGAGCTCATACTTCGAGCTCTGCCAGGCGATGCAACCACTGAGCTCAGTCTTCG